>NC_086153.1:106754552-107057582 GCF_035149785.1 Candoia aspera
ATGCCTCGATTTAGGGGTGGGCCGGAGAAAGGTTGGCGCGTGGTGCCTGCGCGCGCGCACGTGGACTCTCTTTTTAAAAAAATATTTATTTGAAGGGATTGCTGCGGTCTGTTCAGCTGGCGACTCCGGGCGCAGTGCCTGTTTTTCTGTCTTGTTATTATAGGGTGGTGGGTGTATGCAGTTACACATGTTTTATAGTCATGGTAATCTTTCCTAGAGGGAAATGCATGCGTTTCGATGCTTGCCCGCCACAGCTCGTACAATGCCGTTTAAGCCGTGCTCGCCGTCCCTGCTTTCCTGCACCTTTTCCCAGAGGAGAAACTGAGGCCTGTCCGAAGCTAACTCGTTGCGCTATAGCCCTGTACCTGGAAAAGGGATGTAAACGCACCACAACCCATTCCGCATTTTAACTTTTGATTTTAAACTGCAACGAAGTGCGCTTCCTTTTGTTCCCCCGAAAAGTTGAACGGATCGCTTTCTAGGTAAAGGGACTGCAATTCGGTTTTAAGAGATTCACATCCCACTGAATTCAAATACAGCCTATGTTCAGGGATCTATTCTTTATCTACCAAATGCACATAACCCCCCCTTCTTTGATTACCCAGATTAAATTGGGTTCTTCCCCCTCCCGCGCTTTATATTCCGAGCGCATGCGCGCTGTCTCTTCCGTCCACGTAATATTCCCGGACACCTGATTTTCTCTCCCAACGCTGTTCTTTCTTGTGTTCTGTGGGCACGTTCAGAAATGCCAGCTGTTTTCTATGCAAACTCTTGACCGGGACAGAATTTCTCTTTCTTGCTGCCCAAGGGATGACCTAGACAAAAAAAAAAAAAAAAAAAACCAGAAACGAATATTAGTTTGAATCTGCAGCGGCATCCCGGGGCAGCTGCAGTCAAAAGCAGATTCTCGGCACTGCGTAGGACACTAATCTCCTTCACATCCAACCCGGCGATACCAGCTATCGCTGCAGAACAAACAACTTTGTGTTTTGGGATTAAACGTGAGATTGTTTAGTAGTGACAAAGTAGTATACCCCTGAAAGAGTTAAGGATACACCTAGATAGTGAAGAAGGCAGAGAGTCTGCATTCATTTACCACCTTACAAATACCTTTTACCTCTATCCAGAAGTTTAAATCCACGGATTTAAAAAAGGTTTAATTTCATGAAACTGTAGGTACAATTTTTTAAAGGATCTAGTCTGTGCAGAATTCGCAGAGCTCCGCCTGTTATTCCTTAGGTCCCTCTTCTCAGGATTTTACAGAAAAGTAAAACTATAGAATAATAAACCCACGCAAACGATAAGTCATATTCGTGCAATCTAGTGCAATAAATAGTGTATCATCTCTCCTATTTCAATAATCTCCTGCTTCCCTCTCATACTTAATGCCGCACACCTGATGCCAAGTACATAAATAGTTAATCGGCGCAAATCTTGAAAGACAGCCGGCTTCAATTTATACGGATAATATAGATACCATTTTATAGAGTATTTCCAACCTGCTTGCATTGTATGCTATCTAAGATCGTCCATCTTTGACGGAGCCTGAGAGGTTCAAGTGATGCCAGGGAAAAAAATCGAGTCGTCTGTAAGAAATCTTGATTGCATGATTTTGACAGTGTAGGAGAAAACATATGCCGATGAATTCCAGAGGAAGGCAAAAGTTTTCCAAGTAAATAGCCTATAACTGAATACTGTAGCCCTTTCAAAGAGATATACTTGAAAATATGATACATTTAACCTAGAAGAACTATTATGTCCCTGGGTAAAAAGTTCTGCCTGATAAGCAGTTTGAAACATCCTTATCCATTTTACCTTTGCTTTGTGACCAAACGATTGAAGATGGCTGTCAAACAGAAAAAAAAAATGCTGTAAAACTTCTACACTGCGAGAACTGTCTGGCGCAAGGGACAAAATGAGAAGCAAGCAAAGGGCAGTATTACCATTCGGAGGCCTTAAGAATGTTATCTATTTTAAAGAAATATAACGAAAGAATATGAAAAGGAAAATGATTTTTATTACAATCTGGTCACGATCCGGCCAGGTGCTAGGCTCTGAAGCCCCTTCGAGTGCAGCGCGATTGTCCTGCAGCAGACATTTATTGCAGCTAAAGCTGAACAGACCAAAGCCCACCTGAGCAGACGGGCGACATGTATCTCCCTCCCAAGCTGTATAAAGGAGAATAAAATATACCCAGCAGTCAATGGCATTTCGAAGAGTCTGCCACGACTGAATGTCGACATTTCCAGGGAGTTTAGCACGCGGCCTTGCACGCGCCCGAGGACAGCACCTGCTTAGGGCTCTGGAACTTGCTAAACCTGGGAAAACGGGTCATTCCCACAGGCTTGAAGGCCGGCAGTCTTTCTTGCCGCGGGGTGGGGTGGGGTAACACAAACCAACATTCAGCTCCAGGGGTGGCCGCGGGGTGGGTCAAATAAGTCAAGATGGTGGGCGCAAGGGAAGCTGTGTCCGTTTTTATGTACGTCGCAAGCGGGGCTTCCCTCGCGCTGTCGCGCCTACCATCTTGACTTATTTGACCCCACCCTGAGGCCACCCTTCTTCTCAATTCCCTAGCGCCTGATGAAATGGCAACGAAAACGGCCATGCGCTCGTACCAAGCCAAGCGCCGTCGAAAGCGGAGATGCCACCACGGTGGCAGCCTTTCAAGGGGCCCTCAATCAACCAATAGCTATTCAACAGGTCAAACCCCGGAAAGCCCGACTGTGCTCCCTTCTCTCGCCTCCCTCGGAATCAGAAGCAGGAGGCGGCCAGTGCAGAGAACGGATTTCGTGGGAGGGAAGCTTAGTCTCCCGGGACGGCGCGCCAGCTGGGAACCGCAACAGGCTGGAGGGGAGCCCGCGGGAAGAGGGCGCAGGTGAAGCGGGGATCCCCAGGTGAGTGTTCCTACCTCTGTGCCCCCCTCCCCCCGCATGCCTAAACGAAGTTGCTTGGTATCCCCTGTAGATTTTGTACCGCGTCGTCCTTCAGCTTATGCACTTTGGGCTGTGTGTCTCCAAGTCTGACCGGCGAAGATGCCTTTCCCATCTTCGCTTTCGGCTCTGGAAAAGCACGACAATCTAATGAGAAGGAGGAATTATGTCGTTTCAAACGACCACTTAAGCCTTTAAGGTATCTGACAACACCTGAGGATGTGTATTTAGGTTAAACCTTTCTAGCCCGTCTTTAGGAGCAAAGCAGGCGCAATTAAACAAAATACCACAACCCAAGGTGGTTTTTTTTAAAAAAAAGCTTCCTAAGGCGATTATCAAATCTTAAACTGTTTTAACAGGCCATATAGAATAAGGTAATTTTACAAATGCAGAAAGATCTTTTTAGTCGTGGAATTACTTTATTTGAACTCTGTTTGTTTTGAGAGTATTCGTGGTGTCCATCTTTATTATTTTTTTCCCTCCTACCCTCGGGATCTAGTCTTTGATGGAGTTTCCTCGCAAGTGACCAACTCTTCCAGAGATAATGCCCAGCACTAGGAAAGACCACACTCCGTCAGAGGGGGAGAGATTCAACCCCACTGAAAAATTAATACAACGGGCTGACCCACCCGGGCTGGAGAGGGAAGGTGGGTCTGTCCTAGTTAGCACATCGCTGGGAGATCAGCGGAGGATGCACGAGTTGGAGACTAGATTGGCAAGCCGGGTCCGTATTGTTGGCAAAGGAACAATACCGTCCATCTCTTGGGGGAGATGGGCGGTAACAAAATTTGAATAATAAATAAATAAAACAAATAAACTTCTGAGCAGGCGTTTTATTTTAAGCTCCTAACAATGAAAGAAAGACCCCGAGGCAACTTAAAACAGGTGGGACGGAGTCGCTGGAACGTAGCCTATTACAGAACCCTTTTCGTCCGCATGCAAAAACCCTGAGCTGACTTCCTTTTTAAAATCCGCCCACGAGCCCTGGGCTCCTGCGTGATCCGCACACACTGCTCTATGATTATTTCCTAACGGGGCGGCGCACCGAGCAAGCGCTCTCGAGCCCGAGTGAGAAACCGGAGATCAAAAAGGGGAGGGAGGCCGTCTTGTCGCCCGAGCAATCCTAGGACAGGCTGCGCTAAATGCCAAATTAATGTGACATCAAAAGGTGGAAGATGGCTTCATAAATTGCGGGAGAAGAAGGAGGAGTGGTTTTCATCTTTCTTTGGCTTTGGGCAGGAAGGTTTCACTGAAATTCCGTCTTGAATGGATACAAATTTATTTCCAGTCTTTACCTTCTTTTTTTTAAAATCCACAACAAACCTATAGGCTGGACCAGTATATTTATTTGTAGCATGAATACATCTTATAAGACATGTGAATTGGTTGCACACACTTATTTTGCAACCTGACAGCCTATGGGGCTACATCTGTTTCTCAAGTCATATATTACTGTGAAGGAGTCCTTATGGGATGTATCCAGACAAACTCTTAACAAATGGAACATTGTGAATTGGCCTGCAGGATAAGAGCCTCTTCCATCTATTATTTTATTATGATGTAGTTTTCATTCCAACAACCCAAGAGACGGCTTTATACATGGACTTCACCAGATGGACAACACCGAAATCAGACTGACTACATCCTTTGCAGCCAAAGGTGGCGGACATCTATACAGTCGGTAAAAACAAGACCTGGAGCTGACTGTAGTTCAGATCACGAACTTCTTCTTGCACAATTTAGGATCAGACTAAAGAGATTAGGGAAGACCCACAGATCAGCTAGATATGAGCTCACTAATATCCCTAAGGAATATGCAGTGGAGGTGAAGAATAGATTTAAGGGGCTGGACTTAGTAGATAGGGTCCCGGAAGAACTATGGACAGAAGTTCGCAACATTGTTCAGGAGGCGGCAACAAAATACATCCCAAAGAGAGAGAAAACCAAGAAGGCAAAATGGCTGTCTGCTGAGACACTAGAAGTAGCCCAAGAAAGAAGGAAAGCAAAAGGCAACAGTGATAGGGGGAGATATTCCCAATTAAGTGCAAAATTCCACAGGTTAGCCAGAAGAGACAAGGAATTATTTTTAAACAAACAATGCGTGGAAGTGGAAGAAGACAATAGAATAGGAAGGACAAGAGACCTCTTCCAGAAAATTAGAAACATTGGAGGTAAATTCCAGGCAAAAATGGGCATGATCAAAAACAAAGATGGCAAGGACCTAACAGAAGAAGAACAGATCAAGAAGAGGTGGCAAGAATATACAGAAGACCTGTATAGGAAGGATAACAATATTGGGGATAGCTTTGACGGTGTGGTCAGTGAGCTAGAGCCAGACATCCTGAAGAGTGAGGTTGAATGGGCCTTAAGAAGCATTGCTAATAACAAGGCAGCAGGAGACGATGGCATCCCAGCTGAACTGTTCAAAATCTTGCAAGATGATGCTGTCAAGGTAATGCATGCTATATGCTAGCAAATTTGGAAAACACAAGAATGGCCATCAGACTGGAAAAAATCAACTTATATCCCCATACCAAAAAAGGGAAACACGAAAGAATGTTCAAACTATCGAACAGTGGCACTCATTTCACATGCCAATGAGGTAATGCTCAAGATCCTGCAAGGTAGACTTCAGCAATTCATGGAGTGAGAATTGCCAGATGTACAAGCTGGTTTAGAAAAGGCAGAGGAACTAGGGACCAAATTGCCAATATCCGATGGATAATGGAAAAAGCCAGGGAGTTTCAGAAAAACATCTATTTCTGTTTTATTGACTATTCTAAAGCCTTTGACTGTGTGGACCATAACAAATTGTGGCAAGTTCTTAGTGGTATGGGGATACCAAGTCATCTTGTCTGCCTCCTGAAGAAGCTGTATAACGACCAAGTAGCAACAGTAAGAACAGACCACGGAACAACGGACTGGTTTAAGATTGGGAAAGGAGTACGGCAGGGCTGTATACTCTCACCCTACCTATTCAACTTGTACGCAGAACACCTCATGCGACATGCTGGGCTTGAGGAATCCAAGGCTGGAGTTAAAATCACTGGAAGAAACATTAACAACCTCAGATATGCAGATGATACCACTTTGATGGCTGAAAGCGAGGAACTGAGGAGCCTTATGATGAAGGTGAAAGAAGAAAGCAAAACCTGGCTTGCAGCTAAACCTCAAAAAAACCAAGTTTATGGCAACCAGCTTGATTGATGAACTGGCAAATGGAGAAAATGTAGAAGCAGTGAAAGACTTTGTATTTCTAGGTGTGAAGATTACTGCAGATGCTGACTGCAGTCAGGAAATCAGAAGACGCTTAATCCTTGGGAGAAGAGCAATGACAAATCTCAATAAAATAGTTAAGAGCAGAGACATCACACTGACAACAAAGGTCCACATAGTTAAAGCAATGGTGTTCCCCCTAGTAACATATGGCTGCGAGAGCTGGACCATAAGGAAGGCTGAGAGAAGGAAGATCGATGCTTTTGAACTGTGGTATTGGAGGAAAATTCTGAGAGGGCCTTGGACTGCAAGAAGATCAAACCAGTCCATCCTCCAGGAAATAAAGCCAGACTGCTCACTTGAGGGAATGATATTAAAGGCAAAACTGAAATACTTTGGCCACATAATGAGAAGACAGGACACCCTGGAGAAGATGCTGATGCTAGGGAGAGTGGAAGGCAAAAGGAAGAGGGGCCGACCAAGGGCAAGATGGATGGATGATATTCTAGAGGTGACGGACTCATCCCTGGGGGAGCTGGGGGTGTTGACTGACAGGAAGCTCTGGCGTGGGCTGGCCCATGAAGTCACGAAGAGTCGGAAGTGACTAAACGAATAAACAACAAAGTAGTTTTCATTGTGTGGTCCTAGGTAATATACATACCTTAGAACAGTGTTTCTCAGCCTCAGCAACTTGAAGATGTGTGGACTTCATCTTCCATAGCTGGCTGGGGAATTCTGGGAGTTGAAGTCCACACATATGCAAGTTGCTGAGGTTGAGAAACACGGCCTTAGAAGGACAGGATATAATTTCATATACAAATGAAATAAACAGTTTGTTTTCCAGATGGTGACATATATATCACACAGACACACTCCACACACTGCTTAGCAGTTAAGACAACTGCTCTGCCAAGCAGGGCCAGAATCTTCCCTTATTACCTTCCCTGTTTCCTCAGAGTTTGGTCAGGTACAGAATAAGATTTTTTAGCAGTTGGTAGGGAAAAATTGTTTATTGTAGCATATCTTGACCACATTTCAAGACTGTATTTTTCCCAAAGGCAGATTGTTGGCTCCTCTTGTGATTAAAAAGCATATCATGGTAAGTTACCACTTAACAAATAACTGATTAGGTTCATTCCAAAGCAAAAGAATGAAGTGAAAATTCACCAACCGTCTCAGAAGTCAGACATTGCTCATTCACACTTTTTTTCTAATGACAAAAAGGTGATTCATCTCCACAATTTTCACAATGGAATTGTCTTGGTACAATCACATTTCAAGATGTGGTAAATATCACATGAAAATTATGGAATCAAGGCAAATTGTGACAATATTTTCTTCTCAGAAACACTGTAACATCTGCCTTATTCATGTACTAACTGAATGGTATTTCTGAAGAAAGCCAAATGGACATACCATTTCTGTAAGATGTAATAATGTCAAAGCATTTCCGGACAAAGTGAAAGCACAGTGTTTCATTTGTATATTTTTGCCACATAACATTACACTTAAAAAAATATTATTCAGTGGTCTGATTGAATGCTGAGTGTTTCTGTGTGCATGTTTGCCTGATGTTAAGGAGTATACCGAGATGGATGACACCTAGTGAGTCAAAGGAATGCTGATAAAATATCAAAATATTTTAGCTGGTGGGTAGGCAAATGGAGAAATAATGCCAAATGTTGAACCGTCCTAAAACCTGTAACATTTCCAGTGCCTAATGGTAAACCTTCCCCTCAAAAAAGTTTTAGAAGCATCTACCCAGAGCCATTTTAAGTCTGAGGACAGATTTTCTTCTGACAGTTTCATTTTCAGAATGCTCATTTGCTGTACAGACACTCTTTATTCTTCCTATGGCATATGCAGATATAGGTATTTGACCTGGTAAAGGTCATATAGGGAAATCCAAAATACCAAAATAATTGCCTGGAGTATATTTTAATTTTCATGCCTTACATTAAATATATAAATATAAATCTCCCTCTGAGTAGTTAATACACTGAACTTTGGATGGGGCCCTGGTCCTAAAAACTGGTCCTAAAAACTGTGTCTCCAATATGATACCCACAGAACCTTTTCTTGGTGCCCACCAAGCTCTATGACCCACCATTTTAAAAATGATAAGCAAACATATTACAAAGCAATATGCTAACTTCAATTGTCAGCTTCATTTCCAATGATGCTTTTGGACTGCATGTAGATCCTGGAGGCATTTTCAGAAAAAAATGATGCATGGATGCAATCTAGTATTTTGTCTAGAAGGCTGTACATCTGTTTCCCTATCCCCACCCTATCCCCAAGTAAAAAAATCAAAGGTGATTTTTGAGATGATGGTGAGATGATACAGACCATTCTGAAAGGCTAAAGGTTATGATGAGAAGCAACCTCTTTCTTGTTTTCTGAGCAAAATTGTTTTGTCACTGGCCATATCATTCATATTTCCTATTTTGTGAGTGCTCATGTCATGTTCTCAAAATGCCACATCTGCCAATGGGCCCAAAGAGATTGGAGACTTACGGACTTGAAGACTGTCAGGTCCAGCATGACCTCACAATCTAGCAGGTTGTACTATTCAATTAGCAGAATCAAAAATCAAAAACCCAAATGTAACAATTGGAGATCTAGTGTACTCCAGAAACATTTTTGCAACCCAGGGAGAAAAGACAAGGGAAAATGTTATTTTTAACAGTGAACAGCTGAGAAGCTGCTGGTAGTTTAGACAGAAATCTTGAAATGCTGAGCCTGTGCAGAAGACTGAAAACGAAAAAAGCTGCTCACTGAAACAGGGAAACTGAAATTCTCACACCTCCCTTTTATTGCTGTATAATCTACTCCCTTCTTCAAAGGTTCCTGTGGCTATAGTAAGTAAGCGAGAAAAAGAAGCACAGAGGAAAAACCTACTTGCTTATGATTAATCTATTCAGAAGAATGCTATCTGCCCTTTGTTTTGTGGAAGGTTAAGAGTTCAGGGCAGGGAGGCAGACTAGAGCACTGCAGGTGAAAGGTTACTGGCCTTGCTCCCTACTTCTCTTTTCAGGTGCTGGGCTGTAAATAATTGCTAGTGGTAAAATATCCTAGTGAATGTTGTAAATGCTTAAGGCTATTGCAAGTGATAACTATAAGAGAGACACTAGATCAGCGGGTTTTCTGATTGGGAATCACCTCCTTTCATTATGCAGCAGAAAAGAGACAATGTTAAAAGTCTGGAATCATACCAAATAGTCAGTAATAGTCATGCTTTCAAAGAGGGGGTCACTTATGAAGCTAGATTGTTTTTAAGCTCCGCAGAGACTTTGCATATTTCTTTTAAACTGCTTATTTTAAATCCCTATTTATTTACATATTTGTATATTTATTTGTGTATTTATTTATACCATCTTTTCCATGAATGGATTATATTTAATACATCAATTAATAAAAGTAAAACAAAAACAAATCCCCCCAACCCTAATAATAATCTAAAGCATGCCAAACTGTGGCTAGAGATATGTAAAATCCAGATGGATGGATGGATGGATGGATGGATAGATAGTTTAGATAGAAAGATAGAAAGAGATAGTTGCTCTTGACATTGACCAAAACCCATTGCGTATGGTAGGTAGGTCCCTCTGACACAAACCTCAGTAATATTTGAGACAGTTACGATGTAGGATAGCTAAGATGTTTTCTGTCTGAAGAAGTTTCACATTTTTTTAATAAAAAGAAATGCTTTGTGCAAACATGAGGATTCCCTTGCTAATTACTTGGAATCTGCCGATACTAATAGAAGTGAGTAAGGAAGCTTATACAGACATACTTTGAAGCTTCTTGAGCAGCAACTGTAAAATCTGATGGATGTCAGCTAAAGCTTTCTGAAGATGTCAACCTCCATATTAGGTGAGTTTAGAACCTACAGTAAATCTCCTGCAGTAGAAGTCTGCAAGGCGCTGGGTAGAACTCCATCCACACTCACTTCTGTATGGAGAAAGGGGATCTGTACAAGAGTAAATAGGGATGAGGAGAATGATAGAGCTACATTTTCATCTTTCTCAGAAGGCCATATGCAATCACTAAATCAGAGTCATGGATCCAGATTCAGAATTTTAGATTGAGCACCTACAAATGCATCTCACATTACAGAGAGGAATGGAGGACTTGGGAAAGGAGATTGGCCCTCACAAAACTCCACAATTTACATAGGGTGGATCAGATTGGACCATGAAATGTTCCACATCCTCGTATATATTTTTTTCTTCCAAATAGGAACAAATCAGAATGAGTGTGCTGAACAAATCTTAATGCTTCTGGGCATTATCAGAATACGGCACTTGGAAACTACTCCCCTGGGAATTGTCCAGGAGAATTCTGCAAGATTTCATTTGATCTCTCATGAAATTTACCATCTATATGAAGCCACTGATAATTATCATGCTAATTACCACCAGTATTCTGATGACAGTTAGCTGAACTTCTTTCTTGTAAGGTCATGATTGGATGTAAAGCAGTCAATGTTAGGAAATAATCTGAATCTTTGGACTAGACAAAGCTGTTGTTGATACAGGATCTGGACTTCAAGAACTTAAATCATACCTTGGGGTGATCTTTCTGAATCTAGTGTTGATGCTACCTTGGTGGCAAAAAAGGTTGGGACAAACTCTATGTTTTGGCATGGCACACTAGTGCCACCAAAAGTATCTGGTAACTGAACTCCATGCTAAGGCATCTGAATTCATTTTTTGTTGCCAAAAAAGCTAATCCTTTTTATACAATGACACAAGTAGTGAAAACTAGTCTGTGCCTTTATCATTCAACCATGAGTAATGTTATGATTTGTTGGCTAGATCGAGTACATGAGGGATGGAGAGGAGGCTCTGTCCTTCTTTTGCCTGCCAAAAAGTTTTTGCCTGCTCATGAATTTCATGCACCAATCTGTTATGTCCACTTATTTCAGCTGTCTTGCACATTTTTTCTTGCCAAATGAGTTAGGGTTAGGGTTATTGATTGATGGTTGTTGACAGTTACCTCTGCAAATGTATATACAGTGGCCATGCTATAACCCCCACAAGGATATACACCAATTGATTATGTCTGCAGCAGGCAAAAACATTTTGGACATGAGATTTTAACACTAGAGGTGGGCAAAAAAGGAACAAAAGCAGGAGAAGGTGAAGGACTTGGAGAATATGCCCATTTCCACTGTCCCTTCACATCTTTTACTTTGGAATATATTCTGGACTAATTCATACTATTTATCAAATATTTCAAGGAGGGAGAAAGTATCAGCAAAGGAAAGCCCACCAACTGATAACTTATTATAAGAAATAACCCTTTCCAATATTATCAGTATTCTATACTAATTTTTTTACTTGCACATTGAGTCATTATGCCTAGTTCTGAAAAACAGTACTAGCAGTGTGTTAACGTGGCCTGTGATTCCCACCTACGCATAACCTAATCAATGACTTATTACTGGGAGTTTTTTCTCCCTTTCTTAAGAATAAATTGCACCAACGGCATCAACTGATTCTGTAACTCAAGCTGAGAGTTGAAAGGGAAAGATGATGTAATATCTATTTATGCCGAGAGCTGCTTAGTATTTTTGACCCCCATCCTTCTCTTGTAGTTTGTTTGACTGAGTTATATTTGTAGAGGATTGTCTATATTTTAATGTTAGCATCTGTTCATAACTTGTGCAAACAGGAGTAATGTATTGCATATACTGGCACGGCAACCTTTTCAATGCAGCAATTGCACCGTGTGCCATGTTCAAAAGGCCTGCAAAAACCCCTTCAGTTTCAGAATTGATCTTTCTAAGGGCTCGTGGGTGGGGGCTGCTTCTATGGCCATACAGTATGTTCAAATCCTCTTTTGTCACTAATTTTGCAATTTTTGGGATTCTGGTTGCAATAGCCAAGGAATGGCAACTTACTCTAATAGGTACATGTGATGTTTAAAAAATGTTTACAATTCTTTGTATACAGTTTATCCTTTTTAGTCATTATGTGAAATATGCAAATAGAGCTTCGTGTAGCATGGCCTGATCTTGAAACTTTTAAAATGAGTAGCCTTGAGATACAATAATTACTTTTATTAATATAAGAAGATTATTCTACCATCATCAGGTAATTGATTTAAAAGCATTTTACCTTCTGTTTATACTCAGCAGGAATGAGAACTTCAAAAGATTTAATCATTTAATAGCATTAATCATTTAACAAAACCTGATGGTCACTGAACTATATACTCTGCTAGACAGCAGCTTAACTACTCATTCCAAAGACATTATAGCTTATCTGAAATGAGCTTGGACATAATTTTTTTTGAAAACTCTTTGTAGTGAATCTCATTACAGGATTCTGAATGACAGATCATGTAGGTGTGTGCGTGTGTTTGTAAGCAAACATACAAAAGTACAAAAGAAAATTCAGTTCAGTTATGTTCCTACCTAAGTGAAAATTATTGTTTGGTATATTAGTATCTCTTTTTGTTTTTGTTTTCTTTAATAGTGGTTGCACTGTTTTTTTACTGGTTATTTTAATCCAGCTATGGGGGTCAATAATGGGTTACCACAACATGATTGTACATTTATTTACAAACTATATTCATATGCTGCTCTAGTCTAACTAATTCTGAATGGCTCACAGACCTATAACCATGTACAGGAATCTTGTAACAGCAGTAACAACACTGCGGACAAACCCACATATATAAATGGCCACCTACCAGGAGAGAACAAGACAATACCTCAGACCCAAAAGCCTGTTGAAAAAGCCAGGTCTTAACAACTTTGCAAAGGGCCAGGAGGGCTGGACCCTCTCTGATGTCAGGTGACATGTATTCCAAAGAAGTGGGGTAATGATGCAAAAGGCTTGACTCCAAGATCCCCAAAGATGACACTCCTTAAGGGATAGGATCCAGAGAAAGCCCTCCCATCTTAACAGATCAGCAAAAACCACTGGGAGTAGATGATCCTGAGAATACAGTCTTGGACTATAAACAGCCTTAAAGGTGACAACTAGCACTTTGAATTTGCAGTCTGAAGCACACTGGTAACCACTGCAGCTCTCAAAGCAGAGGTTTTACATAGGCAAATCAAATGGGGCTCATCAATGCTTGAGTTGCTGCATTCTGGATCAACTGAAGCTTCAGGGTGACCTTTAAGGAAGCCGCATGTAGAGCACATGGAAGCAGTCCAGACAGGTCTAATAAAGTGGTTTTTAAAATCCACATTAACTTTTAACTTTATTGTACCATAAATATCCATGCCATCCAAACCTCAGGCTGTGCTCTTCTAACTCTAAGTCTTTTGTTTCTCAGCAACCCCCTTCTTTCATCCAGACCAAACAACAAGTTGCAAAATACAATTTCAAATCTGGTTAACCCAATCCTCTTTCCTTTGTATCTTGTATTTAATTCATGGTTTTTTCCCTTGCCGTACAAATTTAGATGTATCTTTTTGCCATTGCTTGAATAGTACATCAGTTGCCAAAACAGGTATTGTCTGAAACAAAAACATCATTCTAGGCAAAACATTCATTTTTATCACAGAAATTCTCCCCAGCAGTGACAATTTTAATTTCTCCCATCTTAATATGTCCTCCTTAATTCTGTTCCATGTCTTAACATAATTATTTTGAATAATTGTCCCTAGACATCAACTTCAAGAATAAGGCCTCACATTATTTTGGAGCAAACCTCTGATTACCTGCAGAGTGTCCTGCTTGACAAGTGCCATGCCACCTCCTCTGCCTTGTCCCAATGAGATTGTGGATGAGGAGAGATTAATTACAGGCAGAGCTGACATGGAAAAGCAGCAGCCAGAGCCCAGAGCCTCTGGTTCCTGAAATAAGCACAGAGGCTGGAAGTGGGAACTTGTCTCAAATGCTGAAGTTCCTCTTCCCTGAGAGTGGCCTGCCCCACTCTTCCTACTATATTTCTCTCTGCCTGTGACCACCCTGATCTTTATTCCTTCTCTAATAAATAGTATTGTTATTTAGGCTACATTATATAAATGCTTTCCTAAGAATAAGTTTCAATAAGTTATTTCTAATTACATCGTTAAGCAGAGACCAATGACCAATGTAGTCCTGAAATTCAAATACTGTATAGCAAGTCACCAAGTACAAAATCATCTGCTAAAAGCTATGCTAATGAGAATAGCACATTTTTCTCCACTTTTAATGTGAGCTAAAAGGTAAAAAAAAAACCTGTTTCATCATTTAAAGAAACTGAAATTATTCGGCAGCTATTTTAGATTTTCTGGAAGACATACTGTAATGTAAACATTCATGTTGTCATGGCAGGTAGCCCATAATTTACTCTTTATATCAGAGTACCAAGTTTGCAATTAGAGAAGATAACAATAAATCTTAGTACATCCGAAAACTAACACACTTATTATAGCACAGTTTTTCGAAGACTATATTCAATTCATCAGATGCTTGTTACTAATTTTGAGATAGAAGTAAGCATGTATGTATCCTTTGCATACTGTATGTATCCTAACATTATGATATATGTGAAGATGGAATAGATATACCATATTACATTTGTTGCTTAGGTCAAGTCCATATGCCAATCCCTCCAAAGCAGTTGGAAAATCATTTGTGACTGTCTTCACTTTCCTGCCTTGAGCTATCACAGGTCCTACAGCAACAGACAGTATTGCTGCAGGAACTGTGTGTGATAAAACAAAATATGGAAATTCTACTAGTGATTACATGGAAGAAAGTAGATATACAGTATGGTATCTCTTGCCAACAGCTGTCATGTATAGATCTTCTTTGATCCTTCTTTAACATAATCCCATGTAAAACATAATCTGTGCTTACTCCATGCATGGGCATTGTATTTGTTACTTTCAGGCAAAAATGTTCTATATGAGCATAAACCACAAACTTCCATACTGCTGTTCAGTCCACCTTAGATTTGTATATAAAACTATCACTATGTACCTATGATGGGTTATGCAAATGAATTAGGAAGATGTACAGTAGCATATACAGTAATTGGGAGGCAGTTTAATCTCAATTGAAAAACACAAAACAAATAGACCATATTATTCTAATTGTCTGTATAAGTATCTGGAGGAACAACTTCCCTATGAACTTCCTGGAACTACCCCCTTCTGCTCCAGAATACCCCCACTGTAGCTTATTGTCTGTTCTATTGTAGAGGGAGAGGAAGTAAGGGAGGAGGAAAGCTTGAGTAGCAAAAGCAACTGTAGGAGGGATCAATGAGCAAATACCTCCTGTTAAGCATCTTCTCTATGCTGCAACTGAGAGCAGTAACAATAACACTTGGATTTGTACAAGATGAGGTTAAACTTGGTTCCTAGCTATATTTCCTTATCTGTCATTCCTATTCTAACGAGACATACATAGAGCACCTTGAGATATGACACTGATTACTAATTTATTACAATTATTTTATGCCACCTACTTGAATGACTCTAGATAGCTTACATGCAGCATGCATTAAAATACCCATAAAATCAATAAATCATTAAAAATTTTAAAACAAAAAACAAAACAACCTTAGTTACTATAGCAACAAATAATCCATTAGTCTCACTGTGTACTGTACTGTGGGCATTTTATTCAGGCAAGGAAAAATGGCATAATGTGTATAATTACATTTTGCACAGAATGACTGAATGTTTGAATGATCAGGAATTAAACTGATTGCATTATTTAATCTAACAATTTAAATTACATTGGGTCTTTTCAACTCATGCTTTCAGTATTTTAACATATCCAGCTGACCTGTGTTACAGCTGTGATCATTGTATGAAGGTTGAGAAAAGAAGCAATGTTAGGTATGTCTCTCTGTACTGAAGTCTTCCACCAATGGATGCTGAGCGGGGCCTGTGGAAACTAATACACCTGCAGGTCACCAGTTTCGGGAAGGATGCTATTCTTTTAATTATGTTACAGTGACAATGTGCCGCTACAAGTAATGCATGTTTTGACTGTTTACGTTCATATATTTGTAATTTTATCTTGCTGTGGGGGAGGGGAGGGAGACAAAGAACAACCTTTGCAATACATATGGTTTATGTTTATTTTAGCAATCATCTCAGATATGTGGCTGTATTGTTTGTTCCAGCTAGGATTAAAATCAGGTGGGTGTTCAGCAGGGAACTAGGTAAATAAACATTTCAGAGCAAGAGAAAGGGGAGCAAAGCCTGTTTGTTGGACTTAGACCAATGAGGCCTTTTAAGTCAATGAGATGAGTGTCACAATTCAACGTTGAGTAAGAAAGATTTATAGGGATGTTTAGAAACTGGGGAATGTCTAGAGAAAATGAAATGTTGAGCTCCTTTGAGCACATAAAAGCCTTTATGGGAGTAAAGAGCATTTTGATTTAATCTTGTTAACATCTGTCTATTTGAAACCTGGAAACAGCCTAATATTCACCTCATAGTCTTTTGCACACTTTGTAATGAAACTAATTAAACAAACAGCTCATGTAGATTCTTCTGTGGTTCCTTTGTGGTGCAAAATGTAATATATTTTATTCACCGATCAGCTAGACCCCATCTCTTTGCAGATATTTTTGTTCTGTTCAGCTCTCAGTATTAGAGACTGCAAGTAGCACAGTTGTGTTGAATGTGTTCTAGCAGGACTAGAAGTCCAGGAGAGGAACAAGCCTTAAATCTCCCTAGGGGGAAAAAGGTTGGTCTCACTTGGTGTCCTACTTTCAATAAAACACCTTTCACAAAGGATGCAGTACAGGATAACCCATTTTTCTATAGAATTAGAACCCCTCCTGGTTTAGTCTAGAAGTGTTAATGAAAAAAAATTTCCACACGAATCCAGTTTGCACTGATTTTTTTTTCCTTTTGAAACAAGGGCACAGTTTGTAACACATAGAGAAATGAAAGTTGCAAGACACACTTAAATCAAATGGAATCAATGGAGTTAGCAAGCTTATAGGCCGTTACCTCTGTTGAACTTTCTACCCACCAATGAGTTGATAGAAAATTTTACCAGCATGACATTTTTACAGTTCCTATTGTTGTTCTCTATCCTGCCTCTGTTCCTGGTCATTGCCAGCCACCTGACTTAATGTAATGGGTGACAAAACCTGACAGATTATACATACTTGAGGCTGCCTTCAGAGAGTGTCAGAATAAGGGAGAAATACTATTACTATTGACAGAGTGAAGAATGACTTAAGGATGTCTCACTCATGTGCTTAGATGAAAGCAGTGTTATCGGGATACAACAGGAAAAAAAAAGTGACCAGAGCATATTTGTGCCACTGTTGGGTGCAAGGGAGGAAAAGCTCTGTGTTGGATTGTAGCCATTGACACTTTGGGGAAAAAGAATTAACGATATAAACTTTTTCACAGAAAACAGTCTAAACTTGGCTTTGGATATAATACTCAACTTGCTGAGTATTTCTCTCTCACAAAAAATTCAAACCAAAAACAAGTTGCAGTTTTCCAGTGAAGAAATATTTCACCTTCATTATCTCATTATTTTACAGTCATAAATAATAGTTTATTTACTTATTTATTTATTTATTATCCCGCCTTTATTATTTTTATAAATAACTCAAGGTGGTGAACATACCTCATACTCCTTCCTCCTCCTATTTTCTCCACAATAACAACCCTGTAAGGTGAGCTGGGCTGAGAGAGAGGGACTGGCCCAAAGCCACCCACTGGCTTTCATGCCTAAGACTGGACTAAGACTCACAGTCTCCTGGTTTCTAGCTCAGCACCTTAACCACTAGACCAAACTGGCTCTCTAACTAACTGAGTAATTGTTCCTCCTATTCAGCATTGGTTCATCTTAAGAAGCTAAGCAAGATCAGCTTCTTAAGATTGGTTAGTATTTGGATGGGAGACCATGAAAAAAATACCAGGATTGTAGGCTAAACTGGGAAATATGATGATAACATTAAATTTTAAAAATAATCTCACCTGTATACTGTTCACACAGAGCTGTAAATCAGAACTGTAATGAGTCTTGATTTAATTGTGGGTAAGCTAAGTGTACATCTTGCACAAACAAGCCTGCTTTACTCTTCCTGCAAAGGGAAGTCACTACTGGAAGCTCCATCAGGGACTCTGTGCTGCTAAGACTTCATTAGGAACCTTGGATTGTTGTAATCATCCAGAGCCTTTGCCAAGAATAACTACAGCTTAAGAGTCTCATATAAAGTTAAGCAAACCATGAAAATAATAATAATCAAAAGTTGTTACCTCTGTCTGCTGGCAGGAGGAGCAAAATGGAAGAGATTCATGCAGTATACACCAGAATCTCAGTAGTTCCCAAATAAGCCAGACTATTTTTTAACTCTTTTTTTTCCTTTATAATTCTGGCTTACTATTGGAACAAAATGCACACTGGTTGGTTAATTGAGATGGTATTGATATGGACCAAATCCCATTAATGGAATTTTCATATGAATAGACAAGTACAGAGTTTTACTACCCAAGAGAAAAATGAGAACATCACAGAATTTTATACTTTCTTGAGCTTCCTACTGCCACATGCACAGTATCTATATCCATCCATCCATCCATCCATCCATCATCTATCTCTGTATAAAATATTATCACTTTATCATCATGTTCACCTGCAATGATGCTAATATCCAAAGCGATGGATATCAACAAATACTTACATTTCATTTTGACACCACCACCTCTAAGAGGTGTCAATGTCAGTGGTATAAAATATTATAAAATATATCTTTCTTCTCATTTCTCTAGTTTTGTATTTCTTATGTTGCCAAATACAACTGCTCAGTTTGTAGAAAGACAATGTGTTTTGTTGTTGTTCTGGTCTGTTAAATGCAAATGCCTAGTGACTCCACCATCATTCATGTTAGAGAATAATCTATTTGAAGGTTTCTTCCAGATGTCAGTACAATAGCAACTGCTTCTAAAGATATTAAATAGGATTCATCCCAGCATTAACATCCAACCATATGTTCCTGTTTTTCCCAAATATCTGAGAATTAACCTATGTTGCATTTTCAGATGGAATTATATGTAACTAAATTGCAATTAAATTCTGTGTAATTGGGCAATGATTGGTAAATATCTTTATTTTTTTTTAATGGAATGTATTGTTTAGATTTATAACATGATGATTTCTCTTTATTTGGCCACTACCCTTGCTTCACATTTTGTCAAGAAACTGAGGATTAACATGTACACACCCGCAAACTCTTACAAATAAACTATATATGCATACACAGAAACATATATTAATATCTATGTATACATGCACACATCCCTCACTTTTTGTCATGATGATAAAATTGGATTACATTGCATGGGCTGTTCTGAGTTACAGCTAAACCAGCACAGTGGAGTAGGATGAACATTGGTATTTACTGCTTTCAAATTCCTGCTGTTCTATAATTCTCACCGGTGACCTTTGACAAACCATTGTTTCCTCCTAATAGTTTACTTTACAGATTGTCATAAAAAAGAGGCATTGATTAGTTCAAGGACATGGATCAAACATTGAAGTCAATACCAAAGCTGTGCCCACTCTATTATACTATATTGGTTCTGCTTAAAGATAAACATTTATTTTTTACTTTTTTCTTCTGAATCTACAATTATTTTTTTAGAAATTGAGGGCTGCTCTTCAGGGGTGATAATCCCACCTATGAGAAAGGCATTCCAATTGTGAGTGAAAGGAGCACTTGCATGTTGAATTGGGAGACCAGACAAATCTGATTCCAGGAGCATCTTCCTGGTTAAATGGTAGTGTGTTTATGCTCCTGTCTATCAAGCTACCAAAGTTGGAAGGCTGGAAGCTGCTTCATGAAAGAGCTTGTCCTGGACATTGAGGTAGAAGGATTACAAGAATATTTGACATTAAGTTCAATTTACCTACAGTTGGGGACAAAGCTACCATTGATTTTAGTGATTTTTGCTTATTCCTCGTTACCTTTGCGTATTGTCTAGGTTAATCATTTCCATTGCCAATGAATTTAATTTTTTTTAAAAGCTATTTTCCAAATTAATGAGAACATCAATCTGCTGTTCTGTCCATGTGACACATTTGTGAAAATAACATGTTGGCATCCAGCAGTACAGATTTACAAATGTAATTTAGCATATAAGTGTGTGATTTTATAGGAAAAAAGTGAAAAAGGATACTTTCCTTGCAGCATTCTTCTAAAGTATGTATAAGAATAGGCCTCTTTTTAATTGGATGTGTAGTTTCTTTGTTTCTTTTGAAAGGAATAGGATGAGTTGGATATTTTGGGAGGGGGATGGAAATTACTTGCTCCTTTAATCCTGAAAAACAATGGATACTGAAAACACCTTTTTAATTTTGGGGGAAAAAAACAATAACAAACTAGACTTTTTGGTGGTTGTTTCACAAAGAAATAAGCAGCCAATGATTTATAAAAATACAATAAAACGTATTTAAAAAGTAGTTTGTACAAGCCAGCTGTAAAGCAGTGAGTGAGTTCCATAGCGGCCTGGAAAGACTATACAAAGGAAGGTAAGCATTTTAGAGATGTTAAAACCTTGTATGAAGCCCTGAGCTTAAAAGGTGTCAGGTTTCTGTTGCAGGGTATCAGGGCACAGTGAAAGCAAGCTGATGGGGGTCCATTAGCATGAATGATGGCTTCCTTTTATACAGGAGTCAATTTGCAGGTAAAGTGTTTGGCACTGTCAAGAGATAAAGAAAGCTGCCCCAGAAAGTCCTAGAAGTGATCTTGCTGCAAAGGAGGGTCTTGCTAAGGCAAAGCAACTATTTGTTTACATTGATCAGTTCTTTTCACCCCAAAGTGCTCAGCTTTGTTTTCCAAGGTGACAAATTAATAGGTAGGTTCCCAGGTCACCTGCAATTTGACATGTTAAACTCTTGACATATCTAAGTTTCTTTCCAATTCAGTTTGTAAACATTTATGTCAAGTTGTGTAAACTAGTATTTTATTTTTAGTATCAGCAATGTTGTAAACTTTCTGGTACTATTAAAGCTGTTCAGAACTTTGTTCTTTAGCTTATTGGAAGAAGCAGTGGAGTAAGGCATTTTGGTTCATCAAAAATAATTCTGGTTAATAGCAGGTCCCTAAACAATTAGATTTAAATTGTTGTAAATATTATTTCAATACATTACAAAACATTACCTGACAGTGACATTATATCTGTCATAACAGTACTTCAAATGTTATTAATATATTATCATAGCATTTGAGCGTTTGCAATGGGCCCAAAGAATATTGGCCATAAAATATTTTGAGAAAATTGCTGGATGTCCAGAAAGGGTATCTTGGGTGAGATAGATCCCTCATCAGCCAGACTGATACTAGGACCTATCTATATTTTGAAATAGCAATATTTTAAATGGCTGACTCTATTAAAACATCTTACTAAGTGCTTAACAGTCATTATTTGTAAGTTTCCATCAGAATAGAATTAAAGATGTATAGGGTGGGAACATTCACAGAGTTTGCACTGAGGATTAATGTTTCCTGAAAGAAAGACCTCTTGATTGGAGATTCTTGACTAAACTAGCATAATCTAGTTCAGATAGTCAATGCATTTATTTTGCATAGTTTTGCCCCATGTTTTTGGCTGATGCCACGTACCCAACATGGCTCATAATATGAGAATAAATGCATGACAACATATAATATAGTTTTAAAAAGATGTTACATAGAGGACAATATACAAATAGTATAGAGGACACAGATGAAAAATAATCAATGGCTAGGCCAGGCCAGACATATCATCTTTCATCAATTCTCAGGCAAATTTAATTTTCATTGTGAATTATACTTTGGGGTTAAAAAAATTATTTATTAATGTATATGTGTATGTATGCATGTATTTATTTTTCTGCAATTTATTTGCCACTCAGTTCCAAAATGTGTCTGAGTGGCTTACAATAATACAAAATTAAAAGAAAGAAAAGTAAAGACATCAATAACCAAACCCCCAAACCCAGTGAAAACCAGTTTCTGTAGAGAGTAGGGAAGACAGCCTTGATGGAGAATGACAAATTCATCATCCTGTTTTATACAAAAATTATTTTTGAAAGTATTTTTCACAAACCCTATCTTCCAAACGGTATGATGCTAGAAGTTTATTACATGCATTCCTTATGATAAAAGAAATGTTAGAATCATAAAATCATAGAGTTGGATCCTGCTCAATACTGTAGTCAAGTTAAAGCATCCTTGGTCCTCCTCCTGCTTCCCATGGAGGGACGTCCATCATCTCTCTAGTAAATTGGCAACCTAAAATCTCAATAAAATAGCAATTCTTGAACTATGTAGGGCTTTAAAAGTTATAGGCAGCACCGCGAATAGCACCAGAGGTCAGGGGGCAGCCATTCTAGCTCTTGCAGTATTGGTGTTACTCAGGAAGACTGAGGGGTCCCCTTAACTACCTGAGGCTCTGCATTCTGACCAGCTTCAAGGGCAGCCCCATGTAATGGGAGTTACAGTAGTCCCATCACAATGTCCCAGTTCATATTCTGTACTAAGCTGCCAGATTGGTTTAGCAGTAAATATCTCCATGTGCACTATCTGGTTCTGCCCATAAGCAGGTGCAGCTAACAAATTATCCATCATTTTGTTATGCAGTTGTTGTTGTTTATTTGTTTAGTTGCTTCCGACTCTTTGTGACTTCATGGACCAGCCCACGTCAGAGCTTCCTGTCAGTCGTCAACACCCCCAGCTCCCCCAGGGACAGGTCCGTCACCTCTAGAATATCATCCATCCACCTTGCCCTTGGTGGGCCCCTCTTCCTCTTGCCCTCCACTCTCCCCAGCATCAGCATCTTCTCCAGGGTGTCCTGTCTTCTCATTACGTGGCCAAAGTATCTCAGTTTTGCCTTTGATATCACTCCCTCAAGTGACCAGTATGGCTTTATTTCCTGGAGGATGGACTGGTTTGATCTTCTTGCAGTCCAAGGCCCTCTCAGAATTTTCCTCCAACACCACATTTCCAAAGCATCGATCTTCCTTCGCTCAGCCTTCCTTATGGCCCAGCTCTCGCAGCCATATGTTACTACGGGGAACACCATTGCTTTAACTATGCGGACCTTTGTTGTCAGTGTGATGTCTCTGCTCTTAACTATTTTATCGAGATTTGTCATTGCTCTTCTCCCAAGGATTAAGCGTCTTCTGATTTCCTGACTGCAGTCAGCATCTGCAGTAATCTTCGCACCCAAAAATACAAAGTCTTTCACTGCTTCTACATTTTCTCCCTCTATTTGCTAGTTATCAATCAAGCTGGTTGCCATAATCTTGGTTTTTTTGAGGTTTAGCTGCAAGCCAGCTTTTGCACTTTCTTCTTTCACCTTGATCATAAGGCTCCTCAGTTCCTCTTCACTTTCAGCCATCAAAGTGGTATCATCTGCATATCTGAGATTGTTAATGTTTCTTCCAGCGATTTTAACTCCAGCCTTGGATTCCTCAAGCCCAGCTTGTCGCATGATGTGTTCTGCGTACAAGTTGAATAGGTAGGGTGAGAGTAGACAGCCCTGCCTACTCCTTTCCCAGGCTTAAACCATTTGTTATGCAGAACAGAGGCTAATCCATTAACAACCCAAAAACAACCCAGAGTTTTGTTTTCTGATGTCCCTGGGTTGGATCAAGTCAGATCACCGTTTTTACATGTGAAGCTCAGCTCAGCTTACCAACCTAGAGGTAGCTCATGTACTTGGTTGTGGCCACTTTCATGACTCAGCCAGACTAATGGCTTAGTATATTATACAACTTCATTGTCACAGCTAAATCTTTTCTAGGCTCATTTGTTTTTTAACTTTTAAATCTACGAATTAGTTCTACACATTTGAGATAGTACATTTGTTCCTCATAAGTCTTGACGAAATATGTAACATTTTTGTTGGAACATGATCCTGAACAGAAACCCAGTTGTATACTGAACTCTTATTGTCAAATGAAAAGCAAACATTGAGTCATATTTTGCTGGGAAAAGTGAACGTCCAAGAGAATTGGCAGAGACTAGGAATTTGATTTACGTACATTCCTAAATAACTTTCACTTTTGGGAGTGAGAAGGAAGAAGAAGAAGAAGAAGAAGAAGAAGAAGGAAAAAATAGATGGTTGTTAATTTCTTTTTTCTGTAACAGTGTGTCTATTTATTATAGGCATAACAAGGATCAAATTTGTTTTTGCTGAGTATCCTTGGGATGATGATTATAAGAACACTAGCTATTCTGGCTCAAAAAGTTAGGGCTTATTTGTGAAGTGGGGGAAGTGCGGAATAATTTGCTTGAGGATCAAACCAAGTTCATGATCATGCACTGATAATTTCCTACAAAAATTAAGCTTTTTCCTTATGATAACAAATAAAAACTATAACAAAAATGCCATTCATTTCTCATATAGCAGAGAATTGGTTGTACTATTAATAATGAGCTTTCAGAAAATCCTTTATTTACTAACCCCAGTTATAAAATATCTTCTGATACGCCACAACTGCTTCCTTTCGACATCTTAAATTTTTCCATTAACCAATCTTATCCTGGTGTCAAACATTGGAAAAAGGCAATTGTATTCACTTTACTTACTGTAATACAATTATAATTTAAAAGAGTGGGGAAGATACTGCTGTTGGACCATTGAGGAGCAACTATTTGTAAGATCATCTGTTTTCTGCTTTATCTGCAGGCATTCCTTAGACTTGAATAATGCTTAGCAATTTGTATGGATATAATACTGGTTCTGCAAAAGAATGTAGGCTATTGACTAGAACAGGGGTCCCCAACCTGTTAGGAACCAGGCTGCAGAGCAGGAGGTGAGTGGGGTGGGTGGGGGAGCATCCGTGCTGCTGCTGTGGAAGCCTCCAAGGGTTACCAGGCTGGAGCTCCTTGCCTGAACCTGCTGGTTTCCATGCTGGTCCTAGCGCCTGATGTGTGCCTTGTGAATCCAAGGAAAACCATCCCCCCCCCCACCCGGTCCACGGAAAAATTGTCTTCCACAAACTGGTCCCTGGTGCCAAAAAGGTTGGGGACCTCTGGACTAGAAGATCCCACTTGCACAAGACTAATTTTGACTCACTGAATGTTATACTTTTACAGAGATACAGAGATTCACACAAGCAAGTGGGCCTTATTTTAAAAGAGTATAGTCAACTCAGACATTCGTAGTAGCATCATATTAGTTATTAGTTAGTTTATGTATCTTTTTATTATGTAGTGAAGGTTATCACTGATTTTCACTTCTATCTGACAGATGTATCTAGGAAGTTCTCACGCAATAAAGATTATGCTGCTTTGACTCAGTCATACATGCTGCAATTCTACATTTGCTAACTAGGAAGTAAATCTCATTGGATATGTGGGAATTTTTTTTTTTAAGGTTGATGAAACAGTAGGAGAAAATCAGTTGGATTCAGACTTAAAATTAGTGAGGATCCATCCCCTGAGTATGAATTTTCTTGTTGATTGAAGATACATGGAGCTGTGGGGTTATGATTAAAATATGATTGTAGATTGCATTGTTATGGATGTTTTTAATATTTTTCTTTCACAACTGGATTAGTGTGTGTGTATGTGTACATAGTGTATGCATATATTAGTGTTTATATATGTTTATTTATTAATTACATTTAAAGGCTGCCCAGGTCCATTACGCTCTGGGTAGCATTCAATATTAGAAATAGTAAGAATGATGTGTGGTCTTGTGTGGCACAGAGTGGTAGGTGGCAGTATTGCATCCAAAACTCTTCCCATGACCCGAGTTTGATCCCAGTGGAACCTGGATTCTCAGGTAGCCAGCTCAGGTCAACTCAGCCTTCCATCCTTCTGAGGTCGGTAAAATGAGCACCCAGCTTGCTGGGGAAGGTGACAACTGGGGAAGGCAATGGCAAACCACCCTGCTATAGTCTGCCAAGAAAACATTGTGAAAGCAGTGTCCCCCCAAAGGGTCAGACATGACTCAGTGCTTGTACAAGGACCTTTCACGTTCTTTCACCAAGAATGATGTACACCCAGAAAAACATTCCTACTAACTGATAAAATCCGATGGGCGGCTTGAAATCCACAGTAACCCAAGCCCTCGAAATAGCCAAGTTTTCAAGGACTTCTTAACCATTGTTATGGTAGGAGCCATATGAATGTCTGGGGGTATGTTATTCCAGAGGGAAGGGGAGATGAGAATAAGAGTATTTTCCTATTCATGTTCCCCAGCAACTGATATTTTGCTGATGTCTTTTTTTTAAAGTATTGTCCAGTTTAAGTCTGTTTAAAGATAAAATAAAATTTTCTAAGAAAAGAGAGCAAAGAGGCCCTTAAAAGTGTCAACAATTAACTTGTGGATAACATACTGAGTAGGAAACACAGGTTACTTCATCACTGTCTTCTGCACTATGGTGACATGAAATATATTTTAATTAAGTTATAGTAATGATATGTAAACTTGCACCTATAATAGAAGCTACCACTTGACTATTTTACACAGGGAGGCTGCATCTGCCCCAGATGATTGGAAGACATTATTGCCCTATACCAGGGTTTCTCAACCAGGATTCCATGGAAACCTAGGGTTCCACAAGTGGTCACTAGGGGTTCCCTGGGAGATCACAATTTATTTTAAAAAATATTTTAAATTCAGGCAACTTCACATTTCAGAGGTAAGTTTCATTTTTTATTTTCAGTTTAAAAACACTGTTAATGAATTTGTACAGGCCTACCCATGACATGAATATAATAATTTTGCAACTTTTGGCCTACATTTGAGCCTGAATGCTCAGGGGTTCCCTGAGGCCTGAAAAATATTTCAAGAGTTCCTCCAGGGTCAATAAGTTAAGAAAGGCTGCCCTATACAAAGGGAAAGGTAGCAAGAGTGTATACAAAAACTACAGGGGGATCAGTTTGTTAAATGTATCTGGGAAAGGGTTTGGCAGAACTCTGACTGAAAAGGTATAAATGAGCAGACTTTGGAAAGTAAAGCAAAACTTTGTGCTGGACAGAGGGTGTGCAGACCAGACTTTTGCTCTTTGGCAAAAGACAGTTATGAATTCATGCGTGTGTTATCAGAAATAGCATCTAGCCATCTTGTTCTCTCTTGGCCTCTTTTTCTATTGCCTTTAATTCTTCCAAGCTTCAGCAACTCTGCTCACCTTCAGAAAAGTTGTCAAGGCCTGGCTTTTCCCCCGGGTATTAGGAGCCCCTTTTGGTGGTTTTGTTATGGTGTTTGGTCACCATTTTATATTTCATATTTTGTATCTTATATTTATATATTGTATATGTCTTATGTGGTTTTTTGGTTTATTTTTGTTGTTGTACACTGCCCAGAGTCACATTGTTTGAGTTGGGTGGCCTTATAAATTTAGTTATACATACATACATACATACATACATACATACCAATTCTATCCAATGGCCTTCACAATATGTGTCCCAAATAGATAATCTTTAGATTCATTATATGTTTAGCTGTTTAATGAATGTGAATTGAATACAAAAGTGAGTAACCAGTACCAAAAAAAAAAAGGGGGGATCAAATTGATGAGGATCAAGTTGTACAGCAGCTATGTGAAGGAGAGGGAATGGGTTGGGAGGGTGGGGAAAATCAAGGAAGTTGTGGTTGGACTGAGTTGATTAAATCCTCAAAAAGAGAGAGGTGGGAAAGACAAAAAGTATAAGTCAGTCTGTGAACATCGTAGAACCAAGGATGATTTACAAGGATAGAAAGGTAAGGAGAGGTATTGCAAGGAAAAGATCATAGGGTCTTATGCCATCATTCAGCAGCATCTGTGGGAAAAGTGGTGGTGGGGAGATCAAAGCAGGCAAGATGGTGGTCACTGCATTACAATCTAAGCCCCACCCTTTTTTATGTATATGTGACATCAGTGCACATACAAAACAGGCATGGCTTGATCCACTGCCATCTTGCCTGTTTTGACCCCATTGCATTTCATGGAAACCAATGCCATCATCTAACCATTCTGTGTTGATGTATCAGGCCTTGTATCATCACAGCAATGGTCAGGCAATGTTATAAGACGCTATAAAAATGGAATTGGTTATAGATCTGCCATATAATGGCTAGGTTTTGTGCCTTAAGAGACAGAGTCTGTGAAATGTAATGCACACTTAAAAGCAAGTCCTACAGAAACTGTGTGGGTTAAACTGTTAGAAAACAAGAGAGGCTAGTTGATGGGTATGGGGGAAATGCAAAGATAGATAAATACAAGAAGCAGGTAATGGAATTAGGATATTTTCCAGATGGAGTTTTTAGGGATTAGGATCTAAAACCCTAGTTAGCCAGACTAACTTTTGAATAAGCTATTTGTGCTTCTCTTTCCTTGAAAACACTACAAATCTCTCTCTGTCACATGCCCCAACTGGGCTATTTGAATTAGTAATTTTACATACAAAGAGCAGAAAAAATGTACCTTTTTTAAAAAATCAAAAACATATTTTTGTTCATCATAATAAGACAGTATCTAACTTAGCACTGAACTTGATAAATATTTACTTTTTTTGGTCTTTTTAGTATGAACCTGTGGAATTACACAAGAAAAAACTGTGTGACTAAGAAGTTATAAATAAAATATTTTTTTTCCTGACAAGGATTCTAGAAACATAAGTAACAGCACATATTTCCAATACAGCCAATGCATACATTCAAACAAAGCATTCAATAAACAGAACACAGTTCATACAAATTACCTGAGCAGCCTTTACTGATGTATATTATAATGTATATCAAACATTGTATATATAGCATCTATGAAAGAGACATTATTACTATTTAATTACAGATGCTTTTAATTTTCTGTGCAAATGTAATATTTATAAACTAAACTAAAGCCATTATCTTCCACCATTTCAGGAAGTTTTTATTAGGGCTGTGCATGAAACAGGAAACGTGTTTGTTTCATGCACACAATCTCGTTTACTCAGAAATTCTGCCAAGCTGCTGGGGTGGACTGCTGTTGTGCCAGAGTTAGAGCACAGAACAGTGATTGCTCCAGGTTCCAGTCAAGACAAAATCCAGAGAGGTCTCACTGGGACAGCAGAGCAAAGCTGTTGTGCCTCACTCCTGTACCCCTTCCTTTAACACATGGCCTATGGGTTGGCCCACTTGCTGATCTTTTGCTTCCAGTGTTCATAGCCTGCCACTGACTACTCACCTTCCTGCCCAATGATCCAGTGCCTTCCTTTCCTACTTCCTTTTAGGGAACATGCATGAGGGCTTGGAGATGGCCAGATGGATATCCCACTCCTAAAGCCAAGGACACTGGAACAGCAGCTGTGTGGAAGCAGGACAAGGAAGGCGCTTGGGAAACTGGGTTGGGTGGGGTAACAGATCACTGGTGCTGTTCTTGGCTTTTTCCTGTTTCCCGCCCCCAAATACCCCTGTCCAGAACATCAGTGTTTCAGTCCAAGTCTGGACTAAAGTCATATTTTTAATTTGCACACAGACCACCCAAAATAAACTGTTCTATGCATCAAATGGTCCACGCAAGGAATGTTCGTGCACCCCTAGTTTTTGTTAAAAACCAACCAACCAACCAACCAAATGCTGAAGCAATCTAGTAGGAAAACTTCCAACAGAGAGAAAGCACTAGCAAAGCAAACTGGGATAGGTATGGCATGCCCTGCTCTTGTGCATTAAGTGAAGAAGTACCTCGGTTCTCCTTCTCTTCTCCTATACTTTTAGCTAGGCTGTCCTGGGCTGGGCAAGTCTTTTTGCCTTGGTGGACCCAGAAGCCTGGATCAATTGTTCTACTTCATGACCTCCATTGCAGTGATGACTGAGACAGCTGCTGCTCTTTCTGATAAGCTCAGTGCCCATGGGATTGAACTGAGGGGTGAGAGCCCAGAATAGGGTGCTCAATAGTGTGATCAATGCAACAAATAACATGTGCCAGCTGGCAAGACGGTGGGTGAACTCAAGGAAAGCACATGAAGATTAATTTCTAGAAGACTGCATTGCCAGCGGTAACTTCTACTCTGACAGGTCACTGAGTTCATCTCCTGCAATTTGCACAGAAATGTCATAGACAAAGCTGGCATTTCGTGGTGTCTACAGTCCCTCCACTGTACACATGTGCATCGGTCTGCCAAAAGCAACAATTCATGCCCCTGACAAGGTAGCTATGCCCAGCAAAGCTTGTTCCATAACGAACATAATAAACATTATCACTCTCTACGTGAGCCTGAAAAGCTTAGAACAAAGCAAAGACAAGACAAACCTTAGGAGCAGCACTGCATTTTGCACTTTTGACACAAGGGATGAGTTTGGAACAGTTGAGCAGTTGCTTGCATTACGACTTTGCTGATAGCATCTTGTGGTTTTGTTTGAATTAGGGAAGTGTACAGCTTAAGTGTACCAAGACTGCAACAAGCCCAGATTTTTACTGGTGTCTGACAAATCCCCTTGACTTTTTCTTCTTACTCCACTCCACCCTTAAAGGAAAGTGGTTTTTCTCTGTGTGAAATGAAACTTAGGCAATCAGCACTTTCTTTAAAAAAAAAAAGTGGAAGGTGAAAGCATTGTTAACTGAAAAAGGCTTTGCCTGGGGAACATTTGGTTGTATAAGATGAAAAGACAGCTCTCTTGAGAACTGGCGCTGATAATATTCTGTGTTGAAGTTCGTTTTGCCAGAGAGGTATCTTTTTAGAAAGGCTACAAGTTGATTGGAATCTTCACTCTTTATGAGAAGACATAGACATAATTGAGCTATATTGTCCACTTACAGTCCATTCAACAATCACTTTTATTAGATTAACTGTCTTAATTAACTGGGCCAATGCACCTTCATTGGTGGCCCCTTCCTTATTAAGTTTTCAAAGAGCAGTGAAAACTGGGCCCTTCCATAGAATGGAACGTCAATTTGTCCTCAAGAGTGGAATGCTCAAGAGTGATGGGCTGAATTATTGTTTCCTGATTATTTTTATTCATTTGTATTTTAACTCTTTGGTGTGCAGGCATTGTAAGGCATTCTTTGTTTTTTTAATTGGTGTGACATAGAAAACTAAGTAAATGCATAAATAAATTACTGTGGAATATGTACATATAATATTTTTGAAAGCTCATGGAGGTCCAAAAGTTAATGAGGTATTTGAAACCAAAATATTCCAATAAATAAGGCTAAGCATAGATAAGCTAATTCAGTAAGGATGTTTGTTGTGCAGCTCAGCATCTGAGCAAATGGGTATCATCCAGGCAAGTCTTCTAGAACTTATATGGCTAGAATAATGACTGTGAAGTGACTAATATGACACATGGAGAATAAATTTACAGTTCCAACTGTTGCCCAATGTGTTTTTGTTTAACGAAGTAAAGTTTTACTTAGCAGAGTCTCTTAGCAAGCAGACTGAACTGAAGATGGAAGAGCTTTCCTTGTATGAAACTGGCTGGCCATTAAGGTCTCCAAAAGAGGCCCTTTTTTGGGTGTATCTCCCCAGTCAGAGACTTGTTTGACTGGGGTTGAGGTTTGGCTAGGGTCTGGGGCAGCTTTCTGCTTTGCAACTCCAGCCTCTTTCAACCTTGTGGTTAGCCCCCACTCTCTCTGCCTTCAGGATGGCAAGATGTGTCTTGCACCAGGCTTTTATCTGCTAATTTAGTTAGTATAGTAGTATATATTTTGCCTTTTAATTTTTGTTAGTCACCGAGTACTCAAATGAACAGAAACATAATATAGAAACCAAAATGGTTAAACTAATGAATAACAACAAATAAACCACTTTTTTTTAAAGGTAACTTCTGAAGTAAAGCAATGGAAGCAGTTTTTAAAAAGAGATTTCTCTGCTAGAGCTGATGAGATGAGAGAAACGCATACAATATGCAACATGTTGGGCCAGTTCTGGGATCCACTTGGTTGCTAGGTAGTATCTAATACTCTGGGTAATCTGTCTTAGATGTTTAAAAGTCACTTTAGCTTAATTAACCCATAATCTTCACTCTTTAGATTGGATGCTATGCCATTGTTCTTTTAACAGTATGTCACAGGAGTTACAGTACTTGGTGGAAGTTCAAATCTGCTATCATTCTTTTACAGTAGAATTATAGTAGCACTAGCCCTAAACCATGATTGGTGAGTCTTGTACATAAATTGTGAAATGAAGGCATGCCTCTATAATTTACAGAAGCTAGCTACTACATAGACTTTTTGAAAACTATAGCTACCAATTCACAGATCCTATTTACACGATAATAGGAATGATTCACGGAGTGATCCCCATGAGATCTAAATGGTTCATGAACTTATAAATTGTTCCATTCAAGATTCTGTCCTATGGTCAGAATATGGTATCTGGGGCTACATAAATGGATTCTTTCAATCTGAATGTATGGATTAGTGATGTGGTATTTCTTCCTTACACAGTTTGGTATCTTCCAGCTATCTGAAATTCTATTCTATACTGTCTGAGGAATTATGGGAGTTAAGTTCAGCTATCTGAAGGACAATAGGTTACCACATGCATGGAGTATGCTTCCTCTGCAGCTTGACATCTCCTCATCAGTTATAAATCTCAAACTGTAGTAAAAATAAAATCTCATTTGAAGTGAGCTCAAGTCCTCGTGATTAAACTGACTTGCAAGAAAACTGAGCAACAGGGCTTCTCATACAATGTTATACATCAACAATGTCAAAATGTTGGGTATGACCAGGTGATCAAAGCTTTGCCCCTTTCTACTTGTACACAAGGTATGCTATGCATGTTAAAAAGGGGCAGGGCTTTGAGTCACAGCTGCCACTTCAACTTCATTGAGCCCCCCACCCCCCAGTCACTCCTGATGAACAATAACATCCAGAATGCTTTACTTCCCAGTCTAGCCCACAGATTTGGTATTTTTCAGTGGTTTCTCATTCAAGTATTAACCATCTCCAACTCTGCTTAACTTTCTAAGTTCAAGAAATGTTGGCTAGTGCTTAACCTGTTGTAAAATATTAAACGTTGTTCTTCTTGGATATCCCTTAAAAATGAGGATTTTTTGTCTTCCTCTTGCTTTCACTCTGGGGAATGCAGTTCTTCCAGTGTCTGTGGTTATTATTTTCAGATCAGTCAGATTCCCACCACATTCTCTGCCTTCCAGTTTATGTTTCTCCCAATCAAGCCTAGAGATAAGCCCTCAAACAGTGTTATTCCAGAATGAAAACTAAGAATTATGCAACACTTGCAAGATTAATAGAGAAAATACACTGCTGATTTTCCACCATGAAGAGAAGAAGTTATGGCTGGCTTCTCAACATTTATTATTGTTCTTCAAGACAAGCTGTCTCAAATAGTCATCCCATGGATGATCTGTAAACCAACAGACACAAGCACACAAATGCATTGTCTACGTGTGCAAGGAGGTGAATGCTTTTGCCTCTCTTTAAGCCTTTGTTTCTTTTTTTGCTGTTTATGAGGTCACAGAGGGCTGGAAGTTCTGTGTGGGTTAACTGTAAACTCAGATATTAGCATATCTGAGTGACAGTGAGCATTGTTTGGCTATATTCTTAAGTAGGATGGGCTGCTGTATCCTGTGTTGAACTACTGATTGACTTGGGTTGAGCTGTGATTGGCTGAAGGTACTCCCAGTGAATCCCAGAACTGACAATATAAAATTGTACTTGGGAATCACACATAGTGAGAACAACAAGGGGCAAAGTCATGGTAGCAATAAGGGATGCGGAGATGCTTTGCAGATGAAATGAACTGTGGACTAGAAAGGCTCTGGGTTAGGAGGGATATTGTAGCTCATTGAAGAATTAGTCTATAGGCTTGATGATAATGGAATTACCAGAGTAATACAGAAATTCCTCTGGAAATTGGAAGGACTTGTAACCTATACTTTTAAGAAAAGTTAATATGCTATGAGAAATAATGCTTGATTATACACGTATATTTGTCAGATTGGGCAGCTAAGAGACTAAATGTAATGCTTTCTCTACAGTAATTGTAAACAGCTGCCTGTTAGCTTAGTTTAGCCAACTGTTTTTAATTCTACTTTGGAATTATGAAAGGAATAGGACTTTTAGGGAAATGTTGGCCTGTACTGTTCATGAACTTGCCCTGTGCTTTTTCAGGAAGTCTCAAAGTGTAAAGTAGAGCTGAGAAAACCCATTTGAATTGACTACAGGTTTGTAATGACGCAATCACTTACTTTACCAGAATGTATTAGGAAAATTCAGGCATACCGTGGCAGATCAAATTCTGTTTTGTCAACTTCACAAAATCATTTCATATGAGGCTTCTACACTGCTGGAGGCAAAAGTGGTTTGAAGGAAAAGACAGGCCAGCTCCAATTATAATGGAATCCCATGAGCAACTGGGAGAAGAAGGTTGAAAGAAGAGGCAGTGGGCAAAGAAAATGTTTCTTTGGGAATACACTAAATAGTTGACATGGAAAATATTGCAATCTGATGTGTTTTAGAAGTATGTTTCCTGTAAATCTTAAAATCTGTTATGAATTAGGTAAAGCAGAATGCTTTCGGGAAATCTAAAGGGTTTTGTAATATGGATCCAGCCAAACTTTCATTCCCATGACATTTTTGTCTACTGCCATAATTGGCTTTGCAAGACAGGTGTAAACTCCAGATATTTTTCAGAAATAAAGCTAATGTGGATTGTTCTTAAAGTTTGTTTCTCTTTTCCCTGGGCTTATTAAATTAGATTTTTTTTAAAAGCAAATGTCTGGGCTTGTCATAAAATATAATCAGAATCTTTATCTGGTTTGATGGCTACTTGACAATAAGCATTATGTTATAGAAGCTCATGCATTTTTCTCCTTCCTAAATGTTAGGTCCCTTTATTACTTTACAGATTAATGTGGCATTTGGATTCAGCCACACAATAATCAGAACACCATCTGGCTCTTTTATGATTCTCATCATTATCTTGATACTTATTTTTACAAACTGCTTTGTTCAATCAGCCACAAATCCTAGACACCCTGGCCCTTTCTCAGTTGCAAAATGGTTTCCTTAGCATCTACTAATTCAGCTTTCCACAACTTCCACATCCACTGGGAATTAAAGGCCTGTATATCTGGGAAGGAGAAGTGGGCAGTGACTGATTTTGCTGTCCATTGGTCAGGTTTCCTCAACCAATTGCCCATAAGTCTGTCTTCTTGATTTACAGTTTTCTTCATTCTGACTTGTATAGTGGAATCATTAATGTTTTCAGCCCACAATATTCCTGAGGGATAGTTGAATACTTGGGAAAGCTGCTTAGCCATGAGGCAGATTGAAGGCTCATAGTCAGTGCCTATACAGAGTAAGGGAGATGATCTTGCCAGAAATATACAAGAACCGTTGCCCAGGCAAAGAAGGCAGAAACGTTCTTTAAGTCCTAGGAAGCAAGATAATATTTGGAAGTGGATCAGGTAAACCTCCCTAATTCATTGGAGTATATGAAAGAGGTGAAATAAAGCATAACCAGACTTGAAAGATTCTGTTCTTATAACCTGTTTCAATAAAGAACAGTTCTAGTCGTCTTCTGGAGTTGATTTTCTGGTCTGGTCTACCTGCCAGGGCTGACAGTGGCTAATCGGTATTGCAATTTGGAAACAGAACTTTTAGAAAACTGGTAAAGTAAATGTTAATAAAGCAATGATGTTGGCTTTATACCTCAATTAACATACAGCATGAAAAGACTATTGCTGACCTTGAAAATGTGAAATATTTCACACAAAATTCAGAGTGAATTGACTAACAGTGTGATACAGTAATAGGGAACAAAGATAATCAGATAGTTTCATTCCATAAGAAGTCAGATATATGGAAACTTTCTGATCAACACAATGGGATCCCATTGACTATTAATAATTCATACTTAGTTCCTTGGTTTAGAATCAAATACCACAGTCTACCTTACTGGAAAATATTCTTGAAGAACTCAAGCCTTTTCCAGCTCAAGTAAGAAATGCTGCTCTTAAACCACCCTAACTGAAAGTTATTCCTGAAATTAGTTCAACTGATTTTATGTTACCCTCCATGAAAGTTATGCAGAATTTCTCATGTCTGGAGAATCTTCACTGAACATCTGAGTAAGTGATAATGGAAGTTACCTGTTGCCTAATCTTGGCTAATTGGATTGGTTAAACAAACCTGCTAGTCCATAGAAAACTATGCAAACATAATGAGAGATTTAAATACCTTTCTTACACAAGTAGCACATGGAATGTTGAGTACAACACCATGAAAAATATTACCTTCTTAAACAATATAAGAAGCTGAAGTTATTTTTTCTTAAATAGAACAGGCATAAATAAAACGTAAGGCTCACAATATCTGGCAGTGCTCCTTTAAACTTTAACATTTCAGGGAGGGGTAGACTCTGCCCCTTTGCAAGAACGCAGTTTAATTGTACTACTTAAGTCCTTGGTGGGATTTCAGAAAGAGGCTAAAGTGCACAGATCTGGCATCTGCAAATACAGGGAAAGATAAGTGATGAGTGAGAGCTATTTAGCCTTCACAGACTTTAATAGTAGGAACTTAGGCAATGTTAGTTCCTGTGTAAGGGAGGGGAAAGTTGTGAAGCCGCTGATACCATCTGTTCTGTTTGCCGAGCATATTCATCAGTATTCAAATGTGACTTGCTGATGCTTCTTTGCCATAGATAAGGGTGGGAAAGCTATCTCCTTCCAACATCTCTAATTATTGGCCATGCTGATTAAAGCTTCTGAGAGTTGTACATTTATAACATCTGGAGGCTCGCATGATTGCCATGCCTGGATAGATGGAGGACAGAAAATAGAAATAGCACTCTGACCATCACTACTACCAAACTCTCTACTTTGGGTTATATTTAAGTAGGATATCTTCTGGGGTATTGGTGCTGGAAATGAGCCTATAGTCTATAGATTAAGTCTCTGAAACTTGGCTGCAAAGATCAAAAGTTTAACGTTCAATCAAGAGTGGAAAGAGGACAAAATCCTATGAATGATTTTAAACTGGCTGAGATTAGTATTAAGCTTGAGTTTGTTAGCTCTTTATATCAATGATTCATAACTGCATTTAAGAAGATAGCATAAAATCCAGTGCACTGATGAAAGTTACTACAAACGTTAGGGAAATTCAGTGCTTTGGTGATTGTATCCCACTCTACTGATCAATTCCATGATTCTGGGTGTAATGCACTGGAGACATTAAAAAATTCAGACTGACAGCATCAATAAGACATTGCCAAAGAATAGGAATGAGATCCCATTATTTCACACAACACCTATCTGCACTAGGGAAGTTTATAAACACATTCCAATTAATGCAAAATTTTACCATTGATTCTTCAAGTTCAGCAATCAAGAAGCTTTCTAATAAGAGTTAAGATCGATCAAAATTCCTCTAAATGATTTTAATTCTAAATGCTGAAACTGCTTAAATTTCTGCATTATTTTATGTATGGGAATTGCATGAGGAAGGGTTAAGTTCCAACCAAATTAAACACATTTTCTCACCATTCTCCAGTCATCCTTGAGTTAGCAGAAAGCTGTATCTCTGTGAAGTTTGCTGTCCCCATGGCTGATCCCTATCTTGCCTCTACTGCCTCTGTTCCCAGTCACTGATGATTCCTTGTGGTAAGTAACATCTTAATTTCCTACCTGTGATTTTACCTGTATGCTGATGTTGGATTAACAGGAACCTTGGATTGGAAATGGACTGTTCTTGTATCTTCCTGAACTTGAAATTTGTTTCTCCAGACTCTTTGGCAAAAGGAAGTTCTCATCCCTACATAGAAAGCTTTGAGTTTGCAGCATGCTTTGTATTATTTTGGTGAAAGATTTACAACTGCAATAAATATCTCAAGTTCATTATCAGAAGCTGGCTATGTGTGTGTGTAACTGGCAGTACAGAAGAGTACGATCTGGATAGATTTGAACATTGGAGCCTATGCAGTTCAGTAGTGAGAAATCTAGGATTCTACACTTAGTTAAGAAAAACCAGACCCAGAGGTACAAGATAGGTAGTACCTAGCTCAGCTGTAGGACTTGTGAGAAGGATCTAGGTGTCCTGATAGATCGCTGATTAAGCATGAACCAGCAGTGTGCTGCAGCTGCCAGAAGGCTAATGCAGCCTTGGGCATCAACAGAGGTATAATGTTGAGATCATGGGAAGTGATAATTTCACCCTGCACTGGTCCAACCACACCTGAAATACTGTGTCTGGTTCTGGGTGACACAGTACAAGAAGGACATTAAGGAACTGGAAAGAGTGAAGAGTTGAGTGACAAAAATAGCTGGAGGCTCAATTCTATGAAGCTGTGAAAAAAAATGAGTGTGTTTAATCTAAGGAAGAGTGACAGCAGTCTTCAATACTTGAATGGCTGTCATAGGGAAGAAGAATTCCCCAACTGTAAGAGCTATTAAGCAGTGGAAGAGCCTGCCTCTTGGGAGTTTGCATGCTCCATCAGTGGAAGTTTTCAAACAAAGATGGGACAGCCAGTTTCCTGGGAGGTTATGAGGATTCTTGCCTGGGCAGGGGTTTGGACTTGAAGACTTCCAAGGTCTCTCCCAACCTTACAGTTCTATTCCCACTGACTAATTTTTACCTTCAGCCAGTTGGATAGTCCACCAGAGCTGTCATACAGCAATCATTTCTCTCCAGTCACAGGAAAATATCAGTCAGACCAGAAAAATGGCACTAGCTTTTTGCTAGTACTGATTATGGTTAGAGTGGTGCAAACATTTGAAGAAGTGCCAACGGTTTCCTGAGAAAATTGTCCCATCCCTTCCAGCCAAAGGCAAACATTATTATACCAGCGGACACTGCTTTGAGAAGACAGGAAACCAAACCTTCTGTTTTCTTGCCAAGTGGCCTCATCAAATTCACATGTGGATATAGTGCTACTCTAACCTCAGGCCACTTAAGTGTCTTCATGTGGGTGATTATGCATGGGCATGTTTTCTTCTAAGAAAACCACAAGAAAAAGTATCAAGGAAGGGTATGAAAAAGATGAGGGAAAAAACCTCTAATGCTCACAGTTTTGTAGAAGACAATTTATAAGGATTTCTTCTGGCTTCTCAGGGCCTGGGCTTCTATCTTGGGGTTTTGTCCCTTGGTTATAAGTTATTTTATTATATGAAACTCATTAATAGAAAAAAAACTTTTTTAGAATAAAAGAAAGGGGAAAGTCTAGACAAATATCAGAAAAACAATTTCAAGACATGTGACCAAATTGTTAAAAAATCCTCTTCATTGTCCCTTTGCAAAAAGGAAAAAACAAACAAACCTAATTCTAATATTGATAGACACACATGACCAACCCACTGCTGGAAATTAAGTATAGATTCCTTTTTCAGTTTCATGTAAGAATTTCTGGACACCCCATGCAGGTCCCCTGTTCTTGGTATTTTATCAGTTCTGAGATATAGTCAAGCAGAATATATGCATTCTTAACCTGTAGTGATTGCTCTAGGATCATTTTAATTGTGCTGTAAATTTTAGCTCAAAACATGGGGACAATAGGACAATCCAGATTTTATGAGCTGGTATTCCAGCTTCTGAATTGCATCTCCTATCATATGGTGCTTCCATGCAACACTTATCAAACATTATTTGTCGTGTCTTGTATACTTGAAATAATAAATTCTGCCTCATAAGATGAAAACAAAATATTTTCACTTCTTTAAAGTGTCTTCCAGTGGTTTACAAGAATGGGACATGCGAGCTCATTCTTCCAAAAGTTGCATAAATAACTAATTTCAGATTCATCAGCTACTTTCAGCTTCTTCTAAAAGTTAGTAGTTGATTTTAAGAACCTCCAAGCCTTCTAGCAAATGTAAATGCTTTAGTAACAGCAATGGCATTGGTGTCAAATAGTCCACTTAACAAAGGCCTAAGTTGCATGAAGTATCAAGAAAGATTTTTAGGTAAATCAAACTCAGTTTTAAGTTTTACAAAAGTCTTTAAAGCTGTTTTTAAAAACAATTATTAAGGTAAAGGTAAAGGTTTCCCTTGACGTAAAGTCCAGTCGAATCCGACTCTAGGGGGCGGTGCTCATCTCCGTTTCTAAGCCTTGGAGCCGGCGTTGTCATAGACACTTCCGGGTCATGTGGCCAGCATGGAACGCCGTTACCTTCCCGCCGAAGCGGTACCTATTGATCTACTCACATTTGCATGTTTTCGAACTGCTAGGTGAGCAGGAGCTGGGACGAGCAACGGGAGCTCACCCCGCCGCGCGGTTTCGAACCGCCGACCTTCCGATCGACAGCTCAGCGGTTTAACCCGCAGCGCCACCGCGTCCCATAAAAAACAATTATTACATAATACTTAAAGGATATTGTTACATTATTATTGTTATAGCACATTAATATATATTATTGCACAATACTGCAAGAAGAAATGTACTGGATTCTTTTCAATCAGGATTTCAACCAGAATAGGTTATTGAGACTGCTTTTGATCACCTTGGTAGATGACCTATGCCAGAAGCTTTTGGACTCCGCTAGTTCTCTTGGATTTCTCAGCAGCTTGACTATGGTGTTCTTTTGCACCAACTGGTGGGGTTGTGTTTTGGGGCAATGGTTCTGGTCCTTCCAGTTGGGATGTGTCAGAAGTGAAACTGATCCCCAAACATAGAAGTACCCCTATATTTGCCTGGATTTCAGTGAGGTAAGTTAGCCTGAAAATTGTTAAGAATTCCATTAATTTTCCCTGTAGTTGATTGTAATTTACACAATAAAAATCTTGAAGAATGCCCATGTCAGAACAAGCAATTTATGTGAAGGGAAAACACCAGCTTTCTTGTGAATAAGCCACAGCAGCAAAGTATGAGTTCCTGCCAACTCATATCGGCTGCTCTGATGAAGGAGCAGGCGTGGGGGTTGGAGAAGGTTGAAAGAGACAGTAGATGCCAGAAGACAACAACATGAAACCTATAAAGAAGGCACCCATACCAAGCCTGTACAAATAAGCTCCCCCACCCTTCTATGCTGCCTGGCTTTGACTCAACTCATTGCCTAGGCAGAGAAGAGGGCTGGTTCCTCAAGTTGGAAAGTCTTTCCAGGGAGGAGAGGGAGGGAGAGGGAGGGAGGAGAGGGAGCCAGAGACTATACAAGTAAAGAGTTGCTTATATGTCCACAGCTGAGACTGGAAGGCTTATTGAGGCTGCTGGTTCGAGGGCAGGAGAACAAGGCCCAAACTGATGCTGCCAGAACAGTTTACCTTCATGGTTAGGCATTTTATTTTGAACATTGCTTTGAGTCCTTGGTTTGGATTGCTGAGGCTCCAAAGAGTTTGCTTTTGCTTCCAAACCCTGTCCCTGGATGCTTAAGGGACTGGGGAGAATAAACTTCAGCAAGTTCTCAACACCACTGGAGATCCACTGTTCGCTTTCTGCTACTTGTCTAAAAGCCAGTAGCTTACTAGATGTATTCCTCTTCCTGTCCCAATATTATTGCCTGATACAGAAATTCTGTTTTGGAAGTGTAAAGCTTGTTGAGTTCATGTTTAGCAGATCATTCCAGAGATGGATGGGACGCACAAAGGGTTAACAATTCTTCAACATTCTGCCCTTGGGATTTAACTTTAAGTAAGTGTTGCTTCTTTTTATAAGAAGCATATGCAAGAATACAACCTTGAAAAAAGGCTTTTACAATATCCCATACCTGAGATGGTGATGTAACTAACTCTGTGTTCCTACAAAAGAATTCTATCATCTCCTGCTCCATCTGCTCAATGAAATATTTAGTGTTCAATAGGGACCATCTGAAAGATGTTTTTAAATTATAGTCATGTGAGACTATAAATTGTACAGGAGTGTGATATGAAATTTAGTAGCCTCTAGGTCAAATGCTTTAACTTTAAATACTAAGAAACAGAATACTACAAACTAATCTAAATAAAAAACTATTTTTAAATACACAGGAGAAGAAAGTATATTCATATAGGGGAACAATAATAGTACATGAAATATTGACTAAATTAAATTTATTCATATGATCTTGCAAAATATTAAGAACCTGAAAGCATAATTTTGAGTGTGTATGAGGAGGGTGTTGTGATTTAGATTCCATTCAGCTATTACAAGATCACTACAGTAATTTGATATGCGAATAGTGAATACAGTTCAGTATTTTCCTATTAAAGTACCATTCATTTTTTTGACAACTATTTTAAGTGGCATCACATAGCAAATTAAGACATAAACATATGGTCACTTGGAGTATGTCCCTGGAACCATAGATTTTGTCTACTCTGTTCCTCTGAAATCAATAAAATTTAAAGGAGCTGGTATCTGGCAGTAATTAAAAAAAAAGTCTATGAAGGCCAAAAGGTGTTTCAATCCATCTGCCCATCTATCAGTCAAGGCATGCAGGGCTAGACATTGAATGTGATCCAACTTAATTTGAATACTTTTAAATCTCATTTGAATTTGAACAACCGTTCATAGCAAGTAAAAGAACACAAATGAAAGTACTTGGCTTTAGCCTGGTTGTGCTCAAAATAATTGTGGTCAGTTATGCTTTCAAGGACTCTGTACGGAGCAAACTGTAGAAGACATATAGTTGTTGCAATATGTTCCACTTAATCTATGCTTGTAGACTTGTAGCAATAAATAATGGATTATATTCTACAAAGAGAGATTCTCATCCTTATTGCCAACAGGAATGTTATGTATCAGAAAACTCCACCCAAAGGATACTCTCTCTCATGGAAGCAAAGGCTGAATCCAATCCATAGAAAATATTTTAACAAACACTGAGGACCAGAACACATTATAGTGGATGCAATGTGGATACAAAACCTGTAACAAAACTGAAAATATTTAGGAGCTCTTACTGCACAATGCTCTGACATCATACTATGGATCTGCAATGAAAAAGATCTGAAGTCTTACATGGGCACCCTAGGCTATAAACTATCCCAGGATTCAGTGATACGTGAATACTACAGAATACTACAAACTAATCTAAAAAAAAAAAACTATTTTTAAATACACAGGAGAAGAAAGTATATTCATATAGGGGAACAATAATAGTACATGAAATACTATTATGTATTTTTCATTATGACAATGAAAAATTAGATAGAGATAGTATAGTGGCAAGGCTGAGTCTATAAGGTGAAAGATGTGTGTCTGTGAGAATATTAGTGTGCCAGAAGTCCTCTGGGTTTTATATACCCAGGCACATCCTGGCATAATTGCTGCTATCACCTATTATCTTGGGGGTTACCTTTATCTGACATTTGGAACAGATAGGTATCTTCCTACTTATATGTTTATGTTTATCATGGTTCTGTTACTGCAGCACACTCTACATGGCCTGCCCTTGAAGACCACCCAGAATCTTCAACTGGTCCAGAATGCAGTAGAGTGGGCAGTGATGGGCATGCCTTGGTATGCCCATGTAATACCACTGCTTTGTGATCTGCACTGGTCGCCAGTTTGCTTCTGAGTGCAATTCAAGGTGCTGATTATGACCCATAAAGCTTTAACATGACATACAGCCTGGCTACCTGAGAGATTATTTATTTCCTATGGTATTAGCCTGGCCACTACAATCTGACAGGATTGTGTGCTCTGGGTTCTTTTGATTAAGCAATGCCATCTATTGGGACCCTGGAAGTGTGCCTTCTCTGTCATGGTGCCTGCCCTCTGGAATGAGGTTTCCCTCAGAGATCCAGGTGGCAGTGTGGACCTTAAAGGCCTGGTTTTTCTCTCAAGCTTTGGATTAGGCTTGTTGGAGCTCTTGTTGGGTGCATGATATGCATCTTGTTTATTGTTATATGATTTGTGTTTCATTATTTTTTGCTTGCATTTTATTTATTATTATTATTATTTTATTTTATTAAACACATTTATATAGACACCCGTCTACCAAAAGGAACTCTGGGCAGCATTGTTGTTTTGTTTTTTATTCTGTGAGCTGCCCAGAGTCAACTGGAGTTGGGCAGCGTATAAGGCAAGCAAACAAACAAACAAGTCCTCACTTGCCAATATAATAGGAGGAATAGGAGGAATCATCATCACCACCACCATCTTCTGTAATGCCAACTCCTGGCCCTGTAGTAGCTTTTAGAATATGTCACTAGGGAAATTGGCTCCTACTTTTTCGAGAATTGGATAAGTAGAAACTATAATTCCAAGTCAGCTTTATTAAAAATGAGAAAAAGAAAATATAAACCTTCATTTTTAACATAACTTGCAAAAACAATTAATGGTAAAGAAGTTAAAATGTGGACCTGCTAAAAAATACAGAAAGTTGTTCCAAAGGACACCTAATAAAGAGGTACACAAGAACCGTCTAAGATCCTGGGCAGATCCCAAGATGGTATGAAGCTGTCAGAAGGGGAGAGAACTCTTCCATACTGAGATCCCAGGTTAATCAAATAGGCTGAACTTGCATAGAGACAATGGATATAGGAGTCAATAAAGCAGACTTACATGCAGAAAACTATGCTAACTAGACACTTATCTTTGTCTAGCCAAGTAACAATGCTCAGAAGTTCCATGTTGATTCAGTTTACCCTGTATTTACTTGTTCGTTTACTGGAAATTCCCAAGTTTAATCTGGGTGGGGCTGATGGGATAATAGCCTCCAATTTTTCTTTCTCTTGTTTTACTTCTGCAGATTTTACCTCAGTTCCAACAGGATAAAGGCTTTTTTTACTTGGACAAGGAGGGGTTGAAGGGTTCTTGCCTACATGCCTGGAAAAAATGTTGATTCCTATATGGAAGGTTGGGCTGGGAGAGGGCTGCCCTTACAAAGGATGGAAGTTTACTGAACTTGATGCGCAGAAGCAGAGATAACAAGCAAAACAGAAGTGTGCAAGAATGAAGAGGGAAGTTGGGTGATGCAAGATCAGCTTTTCTCCAGGCAGGAGTTTAGACTGAGCCAACTTAGTTCTGGAGCCACTGCTTGGGCTAAATCAATTATCTCACTGCACTGCAATGTAATGCAGCTATCTGATTTTTTAAGAAGTCTTTCTAATAGGAAACTATAAATCACTGAGGGTAAGTCAGATATTGCTGCCCTCAAGAGTATTTATAAAAACCTCTGGCCCAGGAATTAATATAACTTACAATTATTATAGTTCTGCTGGAGCCCATGAGTGAGGCGGAATCTTGTATGGTCATCTGGGATTCTTTTGAGCTTGTGGAACCCAAGAAAATGGACAAAGTTCTCTGTAGTTCGAACTCTACCCTCTATAGACTTGATACATGCCCTTCCTGGTGGGGCATGAGCAGTTAGATACAGGAGATAATCCTTGCTTCTTTGAGGGACACAGCAGTGTCTTCTCAGAATTGAAGTTGCCCATCTGGTCTGGTCATCTAGGGAGAATCTGCTGAGAATTCGCTCCCCCTCAAGAAGTACATTGGGGGTGGATAAGATAGCAGGTAGCCCCCACCTTGTGGAGTACTATCCCCTTGGTGGGGTTACAGTACAGCCTGTACCCTCTTTACTGTACATTTCATAAATAGCTAAAAACTGTTTTTTTCCCCAACATGCTTTTGGCCCCAGCTGATTTGATTGCAGGCACTCCTTGTATTTTGTTGGAGATTTTGTTCTGTTCTAATATTTAATTTTTATTTAATGTGTTGTATGACACCCAGAAACCTTCAGGATTAAGGCAGGTTATATATTTTGTTCATATGCATAAATACTAGATATCACATTAAGACTGTGTTGGCTAATTCATGGCTTACTGAATTAACCCAATTGCTTGGCTTCTCAGAACATAATGGCCATAAACTAACTATTTTGGCTGGGTTCATACAATGTACCAAGCCAATCACATTTTAGCTTACCGTATTGTCTGAACCCAGATTAACAGTTTCCTTTTTCTATGAAATAGCCTCCAGTTTTATGGATTGGGAGTGCAGAGACTTGTAACATACTTTATTTATGTGTTTGATCTATATCCTTCCTTTCTAGTTATATAAGCACTTAAAGTGGCTCATGATCACGTAGCAACCTATGCAGTATCTTTCTAACAGTTATCTCAGATGGAAAAACTTAGAATAGGAAAGCTATATTTTATGGTAATTGTCCTGAATATCCTGATCCCCAAATACAGCAGAATTGTGTGTTTTGGTCTAAAATGTTATAGGCTTGAAAATAATAATACTGTCTATATGAAATTTTCTGATTCATTTTTTCAGAAGTAGGTGAAAATATTTCAATCACATTATTCATCTCTTGTAGAATTTACTAAGTAAATCACAGACTTGAAAATAAAAGGAAAACTGAAAGAAAGGCTGCAGTATAATAGTGACTCATTCATGTTATCACTTTTAGTTATAAAATTGCATAGCTATATATGGAGTTCTGGGAATTAAGGAAGAATGTACTTTCAGATGAATTATTTTTCAGAGCTGTTGCAAGAAAGATATTCTGATCCTAAAAGCACATTATGGGTGAAGAGTGGGTTGTTTTTTCATGCAACTGATATCTTCCCCTGTGAGTAATTACTTTGTAAGAGTAAAATGGTGGGAAACAAAGACAGTAGATGTATATAGCAGATGGCTATATTCAGTACAGAAAACCATGGTAGCAATATGCTGGTCTATGACCATAATAAAAATTTGCGTGAGCATGGTAACAAAAAGCCAACCTTTAAATTATTGTTTGCAGTAATTATTTACCTAGTAATAACTGCCACTACTGTATATCAAATGGGTAAGAGATTTTAATATATTGTCATCCATCTTCACCCAAGAATCTCTGAATAATGTAGTTGTGTTCCTGCATAGCCTCTGTTGATGTTTGTCCACACACCGGCAAATTCCCAACCTGTTCAACTACACAGAAAATGAATGACATCAAATACTTTTCAGTTTTTTTCTTTTTTTCACAACTTCTCTGGGTACAATTATTTTAAGGACTAGGACATTACACTCATTCCCTCAAGTAAATTATGATCTCACTAACATTCACAGGACTCTAGTTTTGCTTCTTCAAATCAGGAATTTTTTTAAAAAGAGACACAATGACATAATAAGTTATCCTTATGAATTTATTCTTTAGTCAAAATTAAAATTGCTCTGAAAACTTATAATCAAATGGCTAATTGGTGAAATTGCTAATAATTCAAAGAACTGGCCCAATAGTATAGTTAAGTTTATAGTATCTTATGATATGCAAACAGAGATTTCCTTTGCATCAGGCTACTTGTTCTTAAACATTCCTTATTTCCTGGCAAAAACTATCTAAAGAAAGCACAGTTTTTTTTAAAAAAAAAGAATGAAAGAGAAAGAAAGTTTGACACTTGCATTTACAGAGAAGAGTGGAGCAGTGGTGGTAAATTTAAAATCAACTTTCTATATTTCGTATGTTCTGTATAATTGCCATAGTGCTGTTTATAAAACCGTTTGCTTGTATGGCTTGTTTTTAATTTCATCTTATAAAATGGATCCTTCCCATCCTAGAAATGACAGCAAAGCCTTATTTGTAAGTACATTTATTCCAAGTGTTCAACTTACATATTTGATGAACTATAGCATACTTTCCCAACACAGTTTCCATACTTTCTCAACACAGTGATATTTAAATATATTGGCCAAGAGCTCCCAAAATCCTCAGTGAACTGCTATCTCAGGCTTCTGGGAGCTGGAGTTCAAAGCACTGAGAGGCAGCCAGACACAGGGAAGCTGAGATGATTTGGAAATGCCATCTGAACCTTATTAATTTGAATAACTGATTGAATGACAGACCTAGTGGATTCCAAAGCATAATGTGGTCTCTTGAGACTTCACTGTTGACATGAGATGACACAGTTTATGGTTTCTGTGGATGGACAAGAAGGACCCATGTCTCTGGTCTAAGTTAAAAATAATATACTTACATAAAATACATTTTTATGTAAGTATAAAAAGAGTTTTTGTACTTTTCCCAGGTGTCTTCATTACTGAGAACACTGCAACAAGTGGGCAGTAGAATTTGTATTTCTATCCTACAGAGTATGTTCTGTATGTTAACTATATGAATACCCTAGAGAATGAATTAGATGGGTGAATAGGTGGATAGCACAGTGTCCAAAACACTAATTTTTGTATCCTGCCCGATCCTGATATCTTATCTTCAGATTTTAGTTTTCCTTCCTGTCCCTTTTTCAGGCACAATGATTGTTGCCAAATAGGTGTCTGTGCAGCATCAGGCAAAACTTTCTCCATTCTGTTGTTCTGTCTCCTTCCTTCACTTTTGAAGGAAGTGAACCTTTGCACTGTATTGCCTTTTTCCCATAGAACTGCAGTTTCCGTTCTAATATAACTGTGATTCTTTTTATTCAGTCATGAATATCAGTGCACTTCATAGAGTGCTATGCAAATTGTTCTTTCTAGAGACTTTGTTTCCAGATCTGGTCTCTGGGAAGCTCTAGCTGGCCTCTTCTACCTGTAGAATTCATAACTTTTAGAAGTGGTCATTTGGACGTTTACTTTCTACCTGGATGTGTGTATGCTGTGTGAGAATTCAGTCTCTGGCAATTGCACGCATTACTTGGTACTTCTAACATTAGTATAAGGAACAAATTATTGAGGAGTACTATGGAATTATTGGTTACTACATTAGTGGCAGGTGTGTGTGAAAATCTGCAAGATTTGTCTGCGTGTTCACATTGCTCACATATGAGAAAAAAGAAGTAGGGCTTCAATCCTGAAACTGTGTCCACCATCTTAGTTTTTGACACTCATCTGTGGATTCTCATGACTTTGTTTTTATGGTATTAACATATGTTGGTTTTTAATAGGATTATTATTAAATATATTGATCACTCAGTTTTTGTCCTACCATAGGTGGTTTTTTTTTGGGTGCCTTTGAGTCAGTGTTGACTCCTGGCGACTGCCTGGACGAATCCCTACATTTTTCTTGGCAAGATTTCAGAAGTGGCTTACCATTGCCTGCTTCCTAGGGCTGAGAGAGGGGGACTGGCCCATCCAGCTGGCTTTGTGACTAAGGCAGAACTAGAACTTACAGCCTCCCAGTTTCTAGCCTGGTGCCTTAACCACTACACCAGACTGGCTCTACCCTACCATAATACCAGCCATAATTTTGTTTTGCTTTTCCATTACTAAAGAACAATGATGATGATTAGTCTATGGGCTTTGGTCTTCTTTGCATGCTGTATAAGATTGTATAAGTAATCTTGATACACATTAACTGTGTTTGCACAACACAGCAGACTTAATCAGTCACTACTGTGAGATAAATATTCATCCCTGTCTGCCCACACGTGATCAGAGATGCCTTGGTCAAATGGAAATGATCATCATTTTATAACTCTCACCCACCCAAAACTGGCTGGAGGGCTTTCAGCTCCTGCTCACTTTTCTCAAAAAACTCCATATGACTATACAGTACATGTGAAAATTAAATGGACAGAGAGACAAAGTTGCTAGAGCAGATCAGCTTTTGTAAGGCTACTGTAGGGCTTTTTCTCTATGCAGAGGGCAGAAAGAAAGTCTAATTCTTTCATACCTGTTCTCACAACAAAGATGACTGGGGAGGTTAGTTTAACTTCCCCTAAAGCACCACCAGCTGTGTTGTTTTGGACTGCTGACTGGGCTTCCATATTGTGCTGCTCTTGTCCTAACAGTCAGGAATCACGCTGAGACAAGGAACAGGTCTCTAGTGTTTATTACTGCTACATAATACAGAAAATCCTAACAAACTGAAGAAGCGTGGGAAAAACCCAGACAGATAAACCCCAAAAGTTAAGGCGGGTCTGATCTGTATCTCTTTGAATGGCTGCTTAATTCCTCAGTACTAGGCATGTGTTTTCCCCCCTGGATAGAGGCCCCCTCCTGCTCACCATCAGTACTCATGACAGCTCTCCTCCCTTGACCCAATTAAGCCTATTGTCTCAACAGAGCTGCTGGATTCAGAGTTTCATTCAGTGCACCACCCTAGAGGGTTAGATCAGCTCAGTGAGTGCCTATTGGCTATTTAAGGCTGGCCTTGGACATATCTACTCCCTTCTGATCTCTAAGTCCTATTTTTCAGGACCATTCTGCTTTGGGCAGTGGAAAAGTTTTTCAAACCAGGCTCTCCCCCAGTACTTACCAGGTCTCTGAGTCCCCAGCTTGGACATGTGGATCAGCCTGAATAGCAGCTGACCAGTCATGGCAATATAAGTTGCATGGTCAAGCAAGCAAGAGAGAGAGAACAGGCTTCTCTATGCAGCTTCACGGCACACTTCTCCTACACCCTTCAGCTGTTGTTTGGGTTAGTTCTGAACATTGGTTTAGCACTTTTCTGGAATTGCCCTAACACTATGTTCCAATGGAGCCCAAACTTCAGCTGATATCACTTGTGCAAAACCAGAATCAGTTCTGACAGATTGTTAGCCCTATAAAGTAGACCAGACTAAGAAACCAATGCCGTATAGGTCAGAACTACTTTTATTGTAACAGCTCCAGCAACAGAATCTTGCAAGTGTGAATGTGCTCCCCCTTCCCTCACTTTACCTTTGTGTGAACTAGGGAGGGGCCTGTCTGAGATGTTTTCTCAAGTTAGTTTCTTGGAACAGGCCAAAGCTCCACTTATCTGGCTTGGTAGTGGCTCTTCCTCTTGTCCTTCAAGGCCATTCCTTATTCCCTCTATGTAGGTCTAAGATGTCTAAGTCTGCTAATCTAATTATCTATCAAGCTTTCCTCCTCTTCCAGCCCCATCCTAAACTAACAAGACCAATAGATGTCTTCCCATTGGCTAATGATGCTTGGTGGGAGAGAAGGGAGACCAAGCCAGGGGATGCAACCAGTCCCTATCCTTAATATGTCCTTTACACCAGAAATAGAAACATCACCATTTGTTGGCCTTGTGTTTGTGGCAGGAAAGAGGTCACCAATGGGGACAGCAAATTTTATGTGGGTAGAGTTTCTGCTGGCTCAGGGACTGGTGGGCAGCCCTGTCTTGACCACGAGGAAGAGCCCTAAGAAAAGTTTCTTTTGAAAAGAAGGAAGTTGGAGAGAACAAAAGCTTGCATGCAAGTAAGCAGTTTGAGACAGTGATTCATTAAGTTCCTTATTAATTATGTCTGTGAAGATCATTCAGATTGTTTCTCACAGTTTCAGGCTCAATGTGAGATAATAACTAAAGGCTATTTAAGGAGATCCATGAAATATTGGTTTTAGGGGGGAAAAAAAACCTTGATGGACATCCTCATTAAATGATTCCTTCCTCTACTGGAAGTTATTAGTCTCTGTTTTATGTCATGAAACACTCAAGCAAACCAAAAGCAAGCGAATTCCCTTAATATTTTTCTGATTTATGAACAAGAACCTGTTTTATTATTCCCAGTAAGGCAGGGGTCCCCAAACTATTCAGCTCATTGACCCCTTCATGAAGTGTTAGATTGTTCATTGACCCCCAAACATTTATTATATGAAAATAATTTAATAAATACTAATTTAACTAACAGTACTATGAATAATAACACTAACAAGAAGAACAACAGCAATAATAATTGACCCCTTGGATAGTCCCATCGATCCATAGGGGTCAATATTGACCACTTTTAGGAACCCTGCAATAAGGGAACACATTTACATGCTTGCCTGTACTGCTGAGATGAAGGAGGTAGTATCCTAAATTGATCTGAATACATAGTGATACATCCTCATACACATCCTGTAATTCAGTAGGGATTTGCCATTTCTATGCATGCAGCACACCACCTCTTTGATACCAGGGGTACAGACTTAGTGCTGTATTCTTTTGATAGGAATAAATTGTATGAGCAACTCAGCAAATTATTATTATAGCTTCCTGGCACCTCTGCTCAATATTTGTGAAGGATCTACACTGTGTAAGCATTGTGATACTGGGAGATTGGCTGGTCAATTTGGGCCAAGGAATCAAAACAACAACCATTTTTGATATTAATGCCTCATGGAAGGAAGATATCTATTCTTCCAGTTTTGCTTCACTAGAACCAATGGATAAGAGGGCGTCTAGACAGTCCTTCTCATGGGTACTGGCCATGATTCAGTACTGTTAATTTTACAGGGCATTCAAATACATCTGACTTTTATACATTTTTTTTAACTTTTAAGTGGGGCAGGGCATCTAGCTGGAAAAACCTAGATCAAAAGAATAATTCTGTAAAGCATGGATTTCAGTGTGTGTGTCTCTCTGTGTGTGTGTTATAGCTGTGATAGTGCTCACCCCCCTGCCACTCTCCTCACTTTTTATTTCATATCTGCAAACTTATCTGTTGCTAGGCAGAGACACAAAATTATTGTCATGCCTAAACACACACTCCTCCCCTTTTAACAGAATTTCAGAAGACTGACATTTCAAGTACTTCAGATCTGACATTTTGCCATTTATTCCACAACTCGCCTTTACTTCTCATCCTATCTTTCCCTTTTCCCCATTTGGAATTAAAGGAACTGCCTGTGTAGTTGTGAATGAATGACTGGCAAACATCCTTGCCTGTAACAAAAAATGATTTCACAGGAGAAAAACAACAACAACGAATGATTGATATTCAGCTTTCAGCTAAATCAGGAGTAAGCTATGTTTTGGTAGGTGGAGGCCTCACTTGTGTGGATGAGTACAATGGGGCTAGGATAAAGATAGGTATTTAAAAAGCTATGTTAAGCCTAGTTTGTGTGTTTCCCCCTTCAAAAGGGCTGCTAATGGCAATTAAATTTGGAGTGGGCCCTTGAGGCTGCTTCCCTAAAAAGCAGTCTGAAAGCTAGCTTGGACCTAAGCTAAATGGAGCTTCACATTTTGCTTCTTGTGCTGAAACCATACACAGAGTTATTAGTAGCTGTTCCTAGCAGCATTGATTAGGCCATAGACTGGTCAGCCTTCAGATATGTGGACTTCAGCTCCCAGAATTCCCCAGCCAGGAGGGCCACTGCTGAGAATTCTAGAAATCAAAGCTCACACATTTGGAAACTGCCAGTGTTAGGAAACAATTAGGTACTGTGATGTTTTCGTTCTGACACTAAAAAGTCCTCATCAAAGGAGGGACCTGATTTTTCCCTGCCCCACTGAACTGAGGAATACTGCCCAGGTAACAATCTTGATTCTGAGGAGAAAAAAAGATGCCTGAAGCAATCACCAATTTTCTCGTAGATAATAGTCCAAAGTATAATCTCTAAGGACAATTCCTTTATCTACTTTAGCTCATCTCATCTTATTATTAAAGGTTTTGTTGCACAAAATAGCTTTTTTCATTGTTACAAAACTCAGATATATTGCTATTAGGATGTCTCAGCAAGTTTATTATATAGTAATAATCAGCTGATTATTTGCAGTATTTTGAAATTCCAGAATCTGGCTTAAATGGCTAAAAAAATGGCAGCTGAGGTAGGCAAAATGAATGCATAGATGTCTATATATATTGCCAGATATCTGGTCTTCTGGTATGGACTGAAAATATCAGGTTTCTTTTCAATAAGCACTTAAAAGAACAAATTGTGTGGACACTATACTGCAGTTCTGGAAGCAATGAAAACCAGAAAAGTGAGGACATAATTTGAAAGAAGGTTCACATCTGGATATCATGCCATTTCTTCTGGCAGTGGCAAGTAGGGTGACTTGGAATTTCTTATATTTTCAGGCAATTGTCAGATGCAGATGCAGCCTGGATTTATTTTATTTTTTTCGACAGAAATCCCTGTCTCTTCCTACATTTAGCTTCCTCTATTTCTTTCTCATTTATGTAGGAACACATTCTTTCCATTGGCAAATAAGTCTGGTGACTTATGATGATGGAAATATTTTGTTTATTTTAAGAAGGGGGCCGGCTAATGCTTTTATTCTGCTGCCAGACAGAACGATCATTTTCACTCTTCTCCAACATTGTCTTTCTTGACTTGTGCAAACACCAGTAAAAGTATAGTTTGGTGATTTTCTACAATTCTGTTCAGAGCAACTAGAGCACAATGACTACAAAAACAACCTTCTTAGATTAAAGTAACTTTTCTTATTTGAGCAAACCCAAATGTGTTAGACTGTAATTCTCACAATTTCCCAGCAAGCAAAGGAATGCTGGGTGCTGCTAGACTAGCAAAGGCTGGAAAAGTCCAATGTTCTGTCTCAGCAATAGCCAACCTGATGCATCTAGCAATTCACAACACGGTTTGGAAATGTTGGCTATATGTTGTTTGGCCAGGGTCTGTTCTGTAGATGGTTCCATTTTCTCTTCACAATGAGCAGTCACATTTCTATCCTGTATACATTTTGGATGAGTTTATGCATAAGTCCATTCCCTTCTGGTTTTACATACTGCTGTGATTTTTTTTAAAATGGACAAAAACTTCACATGCAACCATGTATTTAAACACATATATTTCATGCATTTTATTAAACAATAATGCAAATTGGCATGATGTTCTCTAAAAGTATGCATTCAACATATTTTCTTTAAAATACACATTTTCAGTTGCACGTGGACACCTTTTCTTGAGGATTTTTTGAAGAGTTGTGGTGAAAAATTGGGAGAAGTATGTGATCTGAAGGACAGCTACCTTCTAATATGTGTATTAGTTTGGAAGGTCTGAATATATGAATCCATAAATATGAAATTTTGCCAGGTGTATGGCAACGATCCACATTACAACAGAATCTTGACATTCTTCTGGATTCAGTCCAGGGTGCCTCCTCTCTGGTCATTTCTGCAATCCATTGTTCCTTGGTACAATTTTTGAGGGTCTCTAGACATCCTGCCTCTTTGTCATGAGCAGTCATTGCCTGCTTTTCCAAAGGCCTGTTCAGGCCTTTGAAAACTTCAAGTGTTGAAGGTAGGGAGGTTTGGCCTTGCGCTTCCCATCTGAGGCCAACCCGTCTACCGTGGAAACTCTGGTGTAAACACAGAATTGTGCTTGGTTGCCAAATATCTCTCTGAAATGAAAGACAATGTATTGGTAATTGCTGAGAGAGCTGTAATGTTGTTTTATAAATGACTTGTCTACAAATTCTATCCAAAGTAGCTCATCCCAAACTTAACTAAATATTTAACTTATATCTGATCTGAAGATAACCTTGGTATTTTGTACTAAAAATATCAGTATGGATTTGTTCTTTTAACATCTGTGTTAGGTCTGTGCATGGATGTGCATGCATGCATGTGAGGACAGATAGCCCCCAAACAGATACAACACCTGTATTAGTTGTACACATTGCTGTGGATTACAACTTACAATTTATTTTTGTACAGAAAGGACAGAAAGTAGAGATGTGCGCTGGATTTGGCCAAATTCTGAACAGAATGGGACTGATTTAGACAGGGATATCCATGTCGGGCATGGGGAGGGGATAAAAATGTCAAGATGGTAGTCACAACCATGCAATCAAACTCCTGCCTCACAAAAATATGTGTCATGCATGTACAAAGGGGCAGAGCTTCACTTGTGTGCTTGCAATTACCATCTTGACTTTTTGGATTCCCTCTGTGGAGGCTGCTGGATTCAGATTAATTGGTTAGGAGTTAAAATTAAAGTGAGACTCTTCCCTAACTAACATAATACAATGCTGAGCTGTTCTTAAATATTGTTAGAGATACAGACATTGTTTCTGCAAAAATGAAGAAATGAGAGTGTGAAGAGTAAGAACTAAAGCTTCAACTTACAGGGAAGGATTCTGAAAAGTTTAGATCGATATTTCAAGCAAACAAGCAAGATTACAGTAAAGGACTAGAACGACATGGAGAGACTAATTTAATACCAAAAAATTCTAAAAGTCAGGTGAAGAGAATTCTATATACATTTATAAAGATGTTGGAAACGTACAGCAAAATCTTATAAACTCCATATATGGACTGCCTAGCCGAAGTTACACTTTTGAAAAGTTAAGCAGATCTGGTCTCCAACACTTTCACCCACTGTTCTTGGAACTGCATATAGCTTTGGTACAGGCAATGAAATATGTCAAGGAAACATAAAACAAAAATATGCATTAATTTGTGTTTATAATCCACAAGGTGGGGACAGTTTAATAAGCATAACCTTCCTCAAAGCTGTGGGTGTTTGTATTTTAAAGAGGTTATAAAACAAAAGATTTGCTAGTTAAGACATGTTCTTAGCATGACAACATCCAAGAAGGTAGCAATCTCACTGTACCACCTTTATTGGTTGGCAAAACTTGAGCAAGTATAGGCCTGTCAGAGAGACCTAGCACATTTCAGTCAGACAATGTCCATGTTCTTGGAAAGAGACGTCAGGTGTTAATATTATTTTGTATTCGCCTCCTGCTTTCCAATGAAAGCACTAAGGCAATTGTGGTTTGTTTCACATTCTTGAAGGAAGGCTGCATATTCTTCACCCTCCCCCACCACTTCCCAGTGCCTTGTGATTTTGCCTCATTTGCCTCTAAAATAGAAGCAGATGCTTTCTTTCCTCTGCTGTGGCTCATGTGATGTGCAGACAGCCAAATGCAAGTTACACAAACAAGTTAATCATTCTGAATCCATGAATAGCAAGCAGCACATCCAGGAACACCAAAGACCAAATTGCTAATTTCCACAGTAAGTATTGAGGATATGCCACATATGGAACACCAGAATATTGGAAGGAACCTTTACATTCACATTTGTCTGAGGAAAAAAATAGTAATGTAATGGACTGAATCTGCTTGTGGAAGGCAGAAGGATCCAACTCTACATCAGTTAAACAGGAATAGGTATAGAGAAGGACAACCTGGAAGATCAGGAGACTGGAAACACAATTCTATGGGAAAAAAATGTTTAGCTTTGAGAAGAGACAACTGAAGGAGATAGGACAGACTTTTCAAATACTTGATGCCATGCAATAGAAGATCATTCCATAGTACAGGATGCAAAATAACAGGCTTATTACAGAAGGATAGATTCTCTTTAATGTTATGAAAAACTTGCTAACACTAAAAGCAATTCAATAGAGAAATTTTCCAAAGTAACAGCAGGCTCCCCTTCACTGAATGGATTCAAGCGAAAGCTAGACAGCCATCTGTCAAAGATGCTTTAATTTCTGTTCCTCCACTGAACAGGAAGTTGGACGTGGTGGGCAAAATGACCCCTTCCAGCTCTAAGATTTTTTGATGAAAATATGCTCCATTTCTTTATGAAATATACTCAGGGACATATCTACCCCCCCAAAAAAGTGCATAACATAGTAAAACATAGTGTACGTAGTAAAAGCCACCAATTTCATACAAAGAAGCCAAGAACAGACTAAACCAATTAAATATAAAACCATGGAGACAAGACTTGGAATTATAAAACCAGTGGACTAAAGCGTTCTCACCCTCACAGATAAGGCTTAAGAGAAAGTTTGCCAAGCAAACTTCCATAAAGAGAGGTATTTTTAATGTAAGTGCCTCAGTTCAGAAAGCCTTTATTAGAAGGTAGCTTACAATTCATCATGCTGTTAATTAATAGTGTAATCCTGTATATGTCTACTAGGATTTAAGTCACAAGTTCAGGACATGGAGAATCATCATTGCTGCCTCTGCACCTGAACATTTTAATATGACTCAGGCAGTGCTATTTCAATAAGCTTGGAGTGGAATAAAAATGAAAGTTTATTGGAGTACTTAATTTTGGCACTGACATCTAGGGCAGGGGGGTCTCAGGAAAAGAAACAAAAATGCGGCTGTGCGAGGACATACAGTCAGTGTGATGTCTGCTCCTGATATAGCAGTGTATTATATAATTATGCCTTTCCTCTTGATGAAGATCTTTCACAGATTCTTACATATCAGTAAGCCCCATTCAGCAAAAATTCTTTTCAAAAAATCTCAAATAGCTTTCTAGCTGCAGGTTTCATGCATCTGATTGTTCCATGCAATCAATGCAGTTGCTCATCTTCCTTTTGATCTTCTTAGGTATCTTAGGCAAATTGAAGGGTGTTGTCAGTTTGGAAACTATAGCCAGTGCCCACTTTCTCAAACTGGCCTTGCAAATCAGTAGGAATGGCATGTTTCAGGTCTCTCTCCCCTGAGAAAATTAAATAGACATATTTCCAATGATAGATTATATGCAATAATCTCTTACACATAGATCCTATGTGGCATCATGGCTAGGGTTTGGGACTAGGATCAGGCAGATCCAAACTCTGATATTCCTGTCTGTCATGAAAACTCACTGGATAACTTTGAGTCATTCCAGTCTCTCAGCCCAGCCAAAGTACCTACCTCACAGGTTTATTATGGTGAAAAATGGGATGATAGAATATCATGTGTGTCATTTTGAGGTCCTGGAGAAAAGGTGGGCTCCAAGAAAGAATGAAAAAAAAAAAACAGCTAATCTGAGGACAGAAATATTCATGCAGCTTTATGTACCCCTTTGTGCATGCTTTGAATGCACTATGCATTCACCTGTGATGGGCAAGCATAGAAGTTGACATTTGGGTGCCAAATTGAGCATCCCTACAAGTCCCTGTTTGTGCTTTATGTCTTCTACCATTATGGTGTTAAATCTGGTTAGACATTTATGGACAACAGAAACTATAAATTCAGAAATGAGATGCTGGAGGAGGAAGATGATATGAGATACTAAGTTTCACTTTCTGTTGGTAGGATCAAATCTCAGTATCTTGATCTTTCCAGTAATGAACACTAGAGAACACAGTGTGCAAATTAAGCAAGTATATTCTGTTTCTGCTTAATGTGTACAATATGGGTGATAGGAATCAGTTTTTCTCAAAGCAGAGTTTCTTCTCTAAAGTGCAATGATTCCAATATACAGTACTTGCTAGTGTAATCATGTCACTTGAAGTCCCACATTATAAGATTTTCAGAGAGGAGTGACATGGCCCACTGTAAGAAGAGCAAGTTTTGCCAGTCACATTATGTCACAATAAGTCCATCTGGCTGTAATTTCACATAATGACAGTCTCACAAATTATAAGATTCTCTCCATATAGACACTTGTGAATTCGGAAAGGCATCAAGTTCTTATCTCCAAAATTCCCCCTAAACAACAAGTAAACATTTTCTGTGAGATTACCACCATGGCTTTACTGTAAAACCACTGAGAGACTTGGAAAGTCAGAGGTATGGCAAATCAAATAAATAAAAGAATGAATAGCAAGCACCCAACTGTAGGTGATACTCCGCCCTTGAATGTCTCTCTCTGTCCCCCACCCATGCCCCCCCTTATATTTAAGAAATTGCAATCTGGATTGGAACCTGCTATAAGTGGATAGAAGTGCATCCTCTTCTCAGTATTTCTGAGAAGTTTGCTCTCTGAATTAGAAATATATGGTGAAAAATCTATCTGGCCTGGAAAAATATAGATATCCCCGCCCTTAATCAACAGGGGAACTATCCCACGTTATGCTCTCCTCCTCTTCTCTCCTTCTGGGGTGAATCCAAAAATACAAGTTTTTTTTTAAAGCAACGCAAATCAGATAATCTCTCTGATCCCTATTCTCTCTAGAATGTCCAAGTATTGCACATAATAGACTGGTAAATAAATATGTTGCCTTTTGAAAGGGAGTGAAGCTTTCCTGGTCTTTTTAGGCCTTTCAGTGGTTTTCAGTACCATCAACCATGGAATCCTACTGGACTGACTGCAAGTGTTGGGAGTGGTGGCACTGTTTTACAGTGGCTTCCGTCCTTCCTAGTTGGTCAGTTCCAGCTGATATTGGTTGAGGAGGAGCAGTCAAGCCCTTGGCCTCTCCTTTGGGGGGTGCCACAGGTCTCAGCAGTTTCCCCCCTCTCCCTCCAATATTGTTCAATAGCCATATAAAACCACTGAGACAAGAGACCAAACAGAAGGTGCTGGGGGGAGCCTTATCAGCTATTTGATTGCTGTGATGGACTGGATAAGATGAAACAACTTAGGTGGAATCCTAGAAAAAAGTTTATCTGGAAACTGTTGGGCTTGGCACCAGCTCCCGTTGAGCTCTGGACAAGGTCTGACTCACCCTGCAGGAGAAGATCTATGGCTTGAGGGTTCTTGTGACCTCATGACTTCTGCTTGATCAGCAGGCTTTGCCCAGGGCAGCCTTTATCCAGCTTAGATTGGTGCATCTATTTGGAACAGGAAGCTCTGGTGACTGGAGACACTTATTCACATCCTCATCTTCTTGAACCCTGATCTGTGATGTGGGCCCTGAATTGGCTGCCAATTTCTTTCTGAATGCAGTCGGAAGTTATAAAGCCCTTTTGTGGTCTGGGACTTGGTAAGCCACAGGACCATCTTCTACAAACAGAATCTGTCTGTTTTCAATGTTTTTGCTGGGTGCTGGTAATTTTTATTTGAGTTGTTTTGGTTTTGTGTTCTTTGTGTTAGTTTAATTCTTAAATTTACTTTTAACTGTTTTTGGTTTGTTCCTTAAATGGTTGGACTATTTATATCATGTAAGTAGCACACATTTTTTGGATGGAGGAGGAGTATACGTTTTGCACAAACATACACACATCTAACCACATTCCTAAGATCCCTTTTCTGGTCCATCAGTAGTGGCTCAGATCCCATAAGCATGTCTGTGAAGTTAAGGTATTTTGTCCTGATGTGCATCTCTTACATTTACCACTGAAAGTCCATTCTCTCAGTTTGAAGAAATCTTTTAACACTCTTCGTTGTCTCTTTCAGTTTTGTTCACCCTATAAAATTTGGTATCATGTATAGATACCATCACCACATTTCCGTTGATCATTTAGAACTATGGTACATTTTGGTCTGGTACATTTTGATCCAGGAAGTTGGCCATTTTGTTGTTGTTGTTGTTCTGCAGCAGAGAAGTTGATTTTAGGTACACATTACATTTTTTAATTAAAAAATCAGTTTCACATTTTTGAGTTCTTCAAGAACCTCAGATGGATACCACCTGGACCTGTCATTTTGCACGGTTTCAGCTTGTTGATAGAATCTAGACCTTCATCAGTTCTCATTATAGCTTGCCTCCATTCATCAAATACTCTTCCTTAGGCAGTCAACTTATACTCTGATACTGTATCTCTGCAGTGAAGAAAGATGCAACAAATTATTCTCCATAGTCTGCTCATGCTCCCTCAGAATTCCTTTTACACTTTAACTGCCTCCTTAGCCTGTCTTTTGTTTCTGATGTTTTTGTTGTATCTAATGTTATTAAAATACATTTTTAAACCCCTAGTTGTCTATTTGCCTTCCTTAACATTGCCTGTTCACTATACTGGAAACCTCTTGTACTTGGTGCCTTTAGTGAACTTTGAATACCCTTTTTTGGTAAGCTTTTATTATTGTGGTTTTGAAAAGTCTGTGTGCATTCCAGAGATCCTGGATGCTCTTGACTGCCCCTTTCAACTTCCTCTTTACCATTCTGGTTGTGGTTGTTGTTGTTGTTGTTGTTGTTATTATTATTATTATTTCCTCCCTGAAATTTCCTCTTTTGAAGGCAAACGTGACTGCATCAGACTTTCTTGGCAATCTTTAACTTATATATAGGTTAAAATTGCTGGCTATGTGGGCCACAGATTCCATTTGGTTCAACCATACTAGCAACTTGTTAACTGAAAACAAAGACAATTTGTGCTAGATTCTAAACATGATTTAGGATTAAGACATGTCCAGGATAACTTCTCCTCTGTTATATACCACAATCAACTCTCTAGGACACAATCACTGAAGTCTCTAGAAATGTTTTCTGTTTGCCTGGACCAGAGTACCCATTACAACAACACTTTCTCCCTTATATGTCTGTTTGATTGCATTCTCAGTCTCAAGATCACTTTGACCCTTTTCATCGTGAGGAAAGGAGTATGTTAGTAGTAAGTCATTTGCATGCATGAATTTTAACTTGGGCTTTACAATCACTTTTAAGAGCCACTTTACTGTGTATGTTGTTTCTGCCATTAAATAAATCACTGTTGATTTTAGCAGTGCATAGCTCAGTTTTATGAATTATTTTATTATTCATTATCTTTGTATATTGTAGTTTCTCTCAAAATATACTTGACTAGAGCAGAGGCATGATTAAAATGAGTACTCAGGATAATTTTTAACACAGGCTTGACTTTACCAGTGCTTTTGTTTTTGTTGTTGTTGTTGCACACCTAAGGAAGGAGGAAAGAAGTAACCATAATTAGCAGGGTTAAAAAAGTGAAAGCAGGGTTAAATAAGAGAAGTTAGAAATAAGGAAGACAAAAGAAATTTGAAGCATGGGTTCCATTATTACTTACAAGGAGCACCATTATTTGAACAACTCCAAAACCTTTTACTTTAAGGATAAAGTTAAGTATCTACAGAACATGACAGGACTAAAGAATGCTTAATTTTGGCTTATGCCTGGGCTGCCTTACACCTATCAAATAATCTACCAGAATATGTTGCCTTACAGGGTCACCCATTTTTAAATGTTGTAATTATTCTATCTTTTGTCCAGGAAGCTCAGGGTAATACACACATTTTAGCTTCACAACAATCTATTAGCCTAATTTTTTAAAAAAATGGATTTCCCCAATCTTGATTGGACATTTTAAGCACAATGCCAGTCCCCTCTAAACTGGTGCTTTCCAGACACATAGGTCTACAACTCTCACTCTCAATACTAGTTGTAGATTAGAGTATTATAATTAAAATGATCAGGAAGGCATAACATTGGGGGAAGCAATGCTACATCAAAGTACAAAAAAATCAAAACCTTATATAAAACTACCTCACAGAAGTTGAACAAGAATTTTCATTTGCTGGGACTCTGATCACCAGGGGTCGGTGGTACAGAGTAGAGGGTGGAGAAGGGATCTGTGAAAATGATATATTGATCAAAGACAGATCAAAGACATAGGACATATTCACTCCTTCAGTTGTCGGCTTTCATTCTGTCTTGCATTTCCAAAACTGGAAGTCCCACATGCCCGTTAAATGAAAACAGCAAAATGAAGTATTCTGTTTCTGGTATGTAAAACATCTATCTTTTTGGAAAAAACTGGAAGCGACTGAAAATGAGCAAATATACTGTGCAGTTGTAAGAAAAGCACAAGCCTACCCAGAGTACAGCGCACCTTAGGGGAAGCTCTATGGCAGGTTCTCATGGGCAAATGGCAGTAAAATATTGCTTTTTCAAATGATGCTTGAACATCATGATTAGAATTATATTCATACATCTGTGAGTCTTTTCCATACTACCAATAGCAATTATAAGAAGCAGAGACAACAATCATTATAGTAAATGGTAGAATGTAAAATGGTTATTTGAAGATGACCTGTTATTTAAATGATACTATTTAGTGTCGTCTTGCTATATTCTGTTTGTTTTGTCTCTTCCATAGAGTGACCAAATGTTACATGGTATCTTTCCACAGCAAATACAAATTTATATAAAGCATTTAGACAGGGAGAAGTTGTTTTAGGACATCTCTGAGTATGAACTTGCTCTGGATTAATTTATCCTATATGAAAAGCATTCTGCACAAAACACTGTATGCTTGAATCAGATATGAAACCTACTGGCTATTACACGAGTTCAAATTTTTGGCTGCCTCCCTTCCATAGAAGGCAAGATGCTTCCAGAGTTTCTTCACAAAAGTTTGCTGAAAATAGATAGGATAACTTTACAAAAATCTCAGAAACTGGATTTTATCTCCCAGGTTTCTAAGAGGGAGATTAGCTACTGTGTGAACTGGAGAGATGATTGTTCTTTTAACTGATAATGGAGAAATGTCCACTTAGTTAGAATGTGAATTTCTCTCCAGTCCTAAATATACCATTGCAAAATTGGTTACATGAAAAGTTTTACTATATATTCCATGCCCTAATGATTATCCCATGTAGGTTGCTATCCATGCAAGAAGAAATACAGTATATACAATATCTATACAATACCGTACATTCTGCTTGAGAGGCCACAGCCCTTTGTAATTCAGAAGCATTATAACATTTTTCGCAGGATTTCACATCTGACATTTTGCTGTAATGCTACTTATGCATACAACTGATGAAAAATAGGACAATATTTTCAAAGGGTATGTAAATCAGATCCAATCATATGTGAGTTTTTGAATCGATTCAGAAGATAGATCTGATTTGATTCAAACTTCGGCATCAATTCAGAGATTCTGTCCCAATGAATTCACTTTGGAACATTATAACACAATCTGTTCAAATTGGTCCAGATTGATTTAGATAGGTTTGATTCAATTCTAACAGTTTTATTTATACAACTGATTTGATGCTGAAAATTAATCTTGGCCTAAATCTATCCTAAATCTAAAGCCATAAGAATATAAACATGATTGTAAACAAACAAACACTTATTTGGAGCAGTAAATACCAGCATGGGCCTAGGATTTACATCCTTATGATTCCATTTATTGTCCACTTCTATGAGTAAGGCTGATCAGCACTTGAAACCTTTAGAGACTGGGAAAAAATGTCTATATCCCCCTGATCAGCTCAGTTTAAAGAACTCAAAAAAGCCTTAGGTTGAGGCAAATATAGATAGTGCACAAAATAGAAAAGCAAGAACGTGTGAAACCCCCATTCTAATACACCCCCACCCCCATATAAATATAGCTGTATCATCTGGAATTGTTCCAACTCACTTTACATTTGCTCAAGCCTTCTATCCTACCTACTTGTGCACTCTGTAAGGAAAGTCTCATTTTCATTCTACATCTCCAGTATTGCACCTGTTTTGATAAAAGCTGGCTGCCTGATTGTGTATATTTTTCTGGATTCAGCATATTATGTCACAGGCTTTTCAATTACAATGATTGAAAACATAGAGTTGGGACCAATTGGCTGCTGAGTTCAACCATCTGCTCCATACAGGAATTGAATTAAAACATCCCAAACAAATAGATTCAGCCTCTATTTGAACACATTCAGCAAAGGGGAGCTCATAAGTTCTTTGGATAACTGATTGCACTATTTAAATTGTCCATGCCATTTGGAGATCTTTCCTAGCATTCAACTTAAACCTGCCTTCCAGGAACTCGGGGCCATTATTTTGTGTCCTTACTCTAGGATAACAAAGAATAGAACATGTCCTTCTTCTGTCTGGTTATCCCTTCAGGGATTTGAAAAGTGTTATGGCTAAACACAGCCAGTTCTCATCCATCTTCACTCAGAATGACTGCCTTTTTGTTCCCTGAATATTCTTGTTGTCCTTCTCTGCACCTGTTCTAGTTTCTCAGACACAGGACTGGAGGCTGAGCCTGTCCACTGCAGAATAAAGTGAAACTATTAGTTCTCATATTTGAGGCTGTATCAATAAAAGTTTAGCTCCAAATTATTTTCTGGGATTTGGAAAATTATACTTTTCTTAATGCGGCCTAAAATTGTGTTTGCCCTGCTCCTGGGTACATGACATTACATGGATGACTCAGATTCAGTATGCGATCGACCGCAGTTCCAAGGTGTTTTCAAGTGTTCTATTACCTATCCATCCAATTTCTTTTCTGTAAGGAAAGCACTTCGCATTTGTTTCTATTACATTTCATGTGGTTATGTTTAGACCATGTGTCTAACCCACCAAGATCTTTTTGAATTCTGTTTTGTCTTTTAGAGTACATCAGCCAGGTCTGTGTCATCTTCAGATCTGTAAAATATCTCTTCAGTCAAGCAATGCAGAATACTTGTTTTACCTTCCAACCACCTCCTCATCTTCTATGAAAGACTGGAGAACAAGATTAGTTATGGAAAATTTTAAAGGCTTGAACTTCACCATGCTTAGAGATGTGTCAATCAGAGGGAGAGAGAGAGAGAGAGAGATCTGAGGTAAAATAACACGTCATGAGAAGACCTTGAGTTACTTGCTAGGAGATTCAAGGGGGTCACAGCATTTTTCAGCAACATTTCCTAATTCTGCCACACCTAAATTTCTTTGCAATTTTGCAACTTGCTTGTTTTTAGGTAATGCCCAGACTAAGTTGCTTGCATAAGAAATCCTGTTGAGAACAATACATCTTTAATATGGGTACTTCAGGAAAGGCAAGATGAGGTTGTACTGGATGGAGATGAGACACAAGATTGTCTGCATGGCAGAGGCAATGTGGCCTTCATCAAATCAGGCTGATAAAACTGTGTACTTTTTGTTACAACCAACAGGCAGCACAGCAAGTGAAGTATCATGGGGACATAAGGGCATAGGTCTAGTCATTCTGAAATAATACAAGGAACTAATGTTCATGCTATTTACACTGAACTATAATCAGGGTTATTTATATTTGTGCAGACAAGTCATAGTGTTCAAACCATCAAGTTAAAAATATGTTGGTAAAAAATCAATTTTAAAAATTTGGGAAGAGTTACAGATGCCCCTATTAATTTTATGGGATCTAGTTACTAAAACAATGGCAAAATAAGCATAAACTGTTTCTTTATCAGTTATTTAGTCTGCCTTTCCCTAGCAGTCTATTAAAAAACAGGTCTTATTATATTCTAAGTAGAGGCTCAGTGACTGAGAAACCTTTTGGAAAATCTGGCTTCCTTAGTGGCCAACAAAACTGGGCAAGAAAAATGTGTGGAGAAAGTGACTTATTCACCATCCTACTCTGGGAAACTTGCTTCCTTCTCTTCTCAAAATAGCTGTCTTGTAGAACTGCTACCAACACAGTGATCTTGGTTGATGTCTACCCTACATGGTAGACCAGACTAAGAAGCCAATGCCATATAGGTCAGGACTACTTTTATTGTAGCAGCAATAACCAGTAACAGAATCTTGCAAGTCTAAATGTGCTTCCCCCTCCCTCTCTTTATCTTCATGTGAACTAGGGAGGGGCTTGTCTGAGATGTTTTCTCAAATTAGTTTCTTAGCCTGGAGTTTCTAACCATACTTATCTGACCCTTGCCTTTGTAGCAGCTCTTCCTCCTGTCCTTCAAGGCCATTTCCTATGCCCTCTACAGTTGATGGTTACCCAGTCACCCAGTCCTGTTGTTAAGTGTGCTGCTACCCATTGTAAAACACATGAGTGAGTGAGGCCATGATCACTCAGCAAAAACATTTTATTTGTTCCTTCTCTTTCCTCAGCCATACACTTCCTTCTTCCTGCTGTCCTGAAGATAAATGAAAACATGAATCAGCCCATTATATTCTCCAACATGACCTGAAAAGACTCTATGTAATCAACATGGAACATCCAAGAGAATATGAGTAGAACCAAACTCTTACGTCTACCCAAACTTGACTATTCCTATCTTAACACTCCCATGTATGAAGATAGATAGATAGATAGATAGATAGAGAGAGAGAGAGAGAGAGAGAGAGAGGGAGGGAGAGAAGGCACCCTTTCCTCATCTGAATAACTGCAGAGTAATTCCTTACCCAGAGTAACTACAAAGATTATCTGATATCCTGCTCTGTGAAATTCCTGCTCTGTATATATGGGCCTTGCAAAGTATGCTTTTGTTTCTGCTATTAGCTATAATAGATTAGGTATCTATTACAAACCGTATTGTTTTATTACAAAATTGTTATTTATTTGTTCCCCTCTTCCTTTTGCCTTCCACTCTCCCTAGCATCAGCATCGTCTCCAGGGTGTCCTGTCTTCTCATTATGTGGCCAAAGTATTTCAGTTTTGCCTTTAATATCATTCCCTCAAGTGAGCAGTCTGGCTTTATTTCCTGGAGGATGGACTGGTTTGATCTTCTTGCAGTCCAAGGCACTCTCAGAATTTCCCCCCAACACCACAGTTCCAAAGCATCGATCTTCCTTCGCTCAACCTTCCTTATGGTCCAGCTCTCGCAGCCATATGTTACCACGGGGAACACTATTACAAAATAGCAATATTTTATTATATTGTTACTTAGTTTTTATACTTAGTTTGATATGGTTAGCTTTTGAAAAAGAAATGTTACTTGTAACATTTTTGAAGTTTAAATAAAATTTTTAAAAGGGGAAAAAAATGAGGAGAGAAACAATATCTTGTTTGGGCACCATAATTTGCTGCTGTTCATTTCAGAGTCCTCCATGAATTGTCTGCTAGTCTTGCTTCACGTTCCTACACATATCTTTCCAATGACTCTGTTTGCCCAGTTCACTGAACCACAGACTAGCCACATTTTAGCCTAGCATGTTGTGTGAATTCAGCCTATGTATTAGCTTATGGCTCAGTATGTTGAGCCATATTGGTTGAATAAATCATGGGTACATGTATCACAAGAGCCAGTCTGGTGTAGCAGTTAAGGCATCAGGTTAGAAACCAGGAGACTGTGAGTTCTAGTCGCGCCTTGGGCACAAAGCCAGCGGGGTGACCTTGGGCCAGTCCCTCTCTCTCAGCCCTTGGAAGGAGGCAATGGCAAAGCACTTCTGAAAAACCTTGCCAAGAAAAGTGCAAGGACTTGCCCAGGCAGTCTCCTAGAATCAGACACAACTGAACAGATTAAAAAAAAACGTATTACCCAATTGTAGCTAATGGATCTTCCCTCAGCTCCAGTTAACCATAACACAAGCAGGCCCTGGGAACACAGGAAGTCATCCTTAGCTGTGCCCACTTCCATTTCAAAACCATCCAAAGACATCTTCAAAACCATCCAAATCTGTTAGACTTAATAATCCATCACCCAGGAGGAAAGTCGGATGACTGCAGTGACTTGAATCTCATGCAAGGAGGCAGAATAGCGGGATATGATTCATGCTGGTGTAGTTTTCACTTTGCTCAAGAAGCTTCATTAATCTGTGGTAGATATTGGATAATTATAGCTGGGAGTGGGAAATTTGCTGGACAAAATAATGTCTGTGAATTTAAGGAGTATATGAGTAGAATTCATGGAACCTCATGATCCATCTGAAATCACTGTCAAGAGAGTTTAGATCATCTGCACAGAATAAACCATTACAGTCAGATAATTGGTCTGGTAGCTTGCGTATGAAAAATGTGAGGTTTCGTAAAGCTCTGTATTAATCCAAGTTTTATTGTGACAGAGAATGGGCTGTGTGTCAAGATAACTTTACATATTTCTGACATTAAACAAACAAAATGATGAAGTCTAACCCAGACCACATTCTGCCAGAAAAGTAATTTTTTATAAATATGATGAATTTCAGTAACATGTTAGTAGCTTGTACTGAGCAGTCCCAGCTCTCTGTATGTTGAGTATATGGCTGTGATAAAATTTTCTGCCTTGTTAAGTGCATAAAGCTATTTTTGCTTAGAACAGAAAATTGAGATATATAGAAAATGACAAGTGGAAGCCAACAGAAGTATTCAGTTCTTAGTAGCGTTTTCCTGCCATAGTGTTCTTTGATATCTATAGCTCAGACAGGTAGAAGTTTAACAGGAAACTTCTCTTCCTGCATGTTTATCTGTTTAGGCAGAAGCCAAAAGAGTTTGCTTAGTTTTTCATCAAATGCAAGTGTTCTTGCCACATGTAGTCTGTTGTGGCTCAGGGTAAAGTTTAACATCTGTATTCACAATGCATTGATAAAAAATATTGCAATTGTAAAAAGTATGCATAATAAAAATAAAAATCCCTGTGCTTGTAATGCTCATTGACTCTATATAAGCTTCTTTTCATCAACCTAGTTGATGGATTATAGGGCTCAAATAAAAAATAAAGTAGAATCTCAGAATCCATCATAACAGATACCTGAGTATGGAGCTAGGAAGTCAGCCCATCTGACTTCTAAAGAGTTACTGCTAAAGGTGTACATAACTTATTGTTATGTAGATGGGATTCCTGTTCTGGAAGATTTAATTCTGGAAAACCAGCAGATCACCTCTGAGGGGCTTGTTTGGTACATTCTGGAATGAAAAGGGAACATTCCAGTGTTTCCCAGATCATATCAACTTCAGAGCTGTGAATTTTGCATATTCCTTGATACTGATGATAGACAGAACCTAGTTTTTGAAATGATATGCTACTTTGTATTTTTTAAAAACTGGCTTAAAGTGAGCCAATATAAGATCATTCCCATCTCCACTTGTGCTTCAAAAGCTGAGGCAACAGGAACTCAGGGTCAGGAGTTACATCTTACATTCTGAGCCACATAAGCTGAAAAGATTTTCTTTGGTCTCATTAGTCAAAGTCTCTACTCCCATAATTAATATTGGCATTTCAGGTAAACTTTGGGCATGGAATTGAATGAAGAATTGAATGATTCTTTCTACTGAACGAAGACAGTAGTAAGTTTTTCTGCTGCTTGTTTACTGAAACTTCCAGAAGCCATAATTCCCTTCAATCTTCAAGAATTAAATATATACAGTCAGCCCAAGGTATTCAAGTAACAATAGTAGATCACAGGCGTGCTTAATCGACCAATAGCAATACACTACACCCATTCCTGCTGCAATACTGACCTTATTATATTTACAAGACTAGGCAAAAGGGGCTGGGGGAGCCATATGCAAGTAGCATAAACAGGAATGCTCAATGTGTCCAATAGGACTGGCTACTGTGGACCAATCATTGGTTGTGTGTCTACTTTGGGAGTAGGTGCTACTATTAGTAACTTAGAAATAAGAGTCCAGTCTCCAACTATATCAGGTGCAACTTCTTCTGTACTTCTGTTCCCTTCAGTTAGTCAACATGTTGTGTTCAGTTGTCATGATAATTTTTTCTTAACTTAATTTTTGTAAATTCCAACCTGAATATAAGATATGATCTAAAAACATTGCTGATGTCTGATCTGTTGTTTTAGGTACTACATTATGATGTGCAAATAAAATATTTGCAAGCTTTTAATTCAGTGTGATATTTTCTCCAGACATTGATGCAAAGGATTCTTGAGACTATGACCAAACCTTTCAGTCAATCCATTTGTATCTGTGTGATGATCAGTGAAAGGCTAAACTCTTTTTGATATAGATACTGATTGAAACGTTGGATTCCCAAACTCAGTGCAGCTGTGAGGGAGCATGATGTGAAAGCTACTGGGTGTTCACTGCCATTTTTCATGACATGTGACCGAACTGTGCTGATGCTACATAGTGAGGCATCAGAAACCAATTTCACTGGTAAGTGTGGGTTATAGTATGTTTCTGTGAGTATCATATTGCCATTTTCTCTGCTTTTATGAAAGCTGATTTATACTGTTTTGTTCCCTGCCATCTCCTTCCCACTTGTCATTTGTTGGCAATCACTTGTAGCCAAGTAAGATTGTCTTCCAGGATTAAAATCTTAATGGTGGATCCATAAGTGGCTGTAAAGGCCTATTTTGGATCCGCACAACCTCCCACGATGAGGGCATACATTTCCAGGTAGAAGGCGGTCACGATGAGGATTTGCTTGATGTGCCTTCCTCTTGGTTCTCTTCTCCCTTTTGCCCTGTACTTGTGCTTCTTCAAAGTCCATAGCATCTTTAATAAAGGCTGACCTCCAATTTAAATGCTCATGAGTTAGGACTTCCCAGTTCTCAGCGCTGATATTAAACTTTTTAAAATTAGCTTTGAGAATGTCTTTGAATCTCTTTGGCTGTCCACCAATATTCCATTTTCTGTTCTTAAGTTGGGAGTACAGTAGCTGCTTTGGAAGATGATGATCAGGCATTCGAACAACATGGCCAGTGCAGCTAAGTTGATGGTGGATGATCATTGTTTCAGTGCAGGTGGTCTTCACTTCTTCCAATATGCTAACATTAGTCTGCCTATCTTCCCAAATAATTTGCAGAATTTTTCAGAGGCAGCGTTGATGGAATTTTTTGAGAAGTTGGAGGTGACGTTTGTAGAAAGTCCATGTTTCACAGGCTCACAATAGGGTCGGTAGTACAATGGCTTTGTAAGCAAGCACTTTGGTCTCCCTGCGAATGTCCCATCCTCAAACACTCTATGCTTCATTTGGGAGAAAGCTACACTAGCAGAGCTCAGATGATGCTGAAATTCAGCATTGTCCCACTTGTAGTAAAGTGTTCAAGGGGTGGAGCATGATGGTTAAATTTGTCAAGAACCTTTTATAAAAATTAATGAACCCTAATATGGATGGTATCTGTGATATATCCTGTGATCCAGGGCATTCACAACTGCTTGCACTTTGTACATTTTTGTAGGCCTTGTGCATCATTGGTATGACCACTATAATGTAATACTAGGTTTAAAGAACTCAGAGTTGTTGCACTGGGCTCAGAGGCCATAGTCTGCCGATCTATGCAACAAAGTCTTGAGGTTTTACATATGCAGCTCATTATTTCCTGTGGTGATTATGATGTTACCTAAATAACACTGGACAGCCTTGTAGCACTGGTCCATGGCCCTCTGCCAAAGTGCAGGAGCAGACACGGATTCATAGTGAGAAACACTCCAGCACTGACCTTGAGTTCCATCTGTAAATAAGCCACTTACTAGGTCAATTTTGTTGAAATATTATCCCTAGTGAGATTAGCAAAAATATCCAGTGGATTAATGGTAACTTAATTCAGAATTGCACTACAGAATAGCTGATACAATAGAACAGTGTCCTATTATATCTGTATGTTTTAAAATTTATTTTTGATGTTAGCCATATTGCTAGCTTTATTTCACCTTTTATGCTATAGATTTCCAAGTTAGCTATCCTTGCTTCACTTACTTTGTTAAGTTGTTCATCTGTAGCATGCAGTATTGTACTCCACTCCCTTCAAAGAAGTGGCTTGGTTGCTTATCTTTAGCAAATGGTTTGCTTTTCCTGTGAGACTGCCTCTCTGGATATACCCCGCATTGCATTTTCTGCAAATTTCTCCTTTATACCTGCACTGAGCTGATGTGTACAAACCTCTGCCACAATGATAGCACAATTCATTTTGACCTGTTGCCCTCTGTTTGCATGCTACTCTAAGCTTATTTACATTTACTTTTACTCCTGTCTGCAATCTTGTAATATCTTACCAGAAGTTTCCTTGGAGGTAGCAATATAAAATGCTCTCTTAAATGTTAAATCTGCCTCTTTTAAGAGGTTTTTGGAATTATTTCTTTCAGAATTCCACAGGCCAGCTGATCTCTCAATGCATCACTTACCCCTTCATCAAATTTGCAGCATTTAGACATCTTTTCAAGTTCAGCTGCGCTTACTTCAGTTGACTCTCCTTCTTTCCATTTGTGCTTATGAAATCTGAAATGCTTTGATTCAACAATGGTTTTGACAGCAAAGGGTCCTGCATTATTTTTACGAGTTCTACAAAACTGAATTGTGAGGGGTTTGTGGGGCAATTAAGCAGCACTTTGTTTCCCATAATATACTTTTTTCAGCAACTAACTCATTTGCTTCAAAAAATTGTTAAATCTCTCTGTATGTAATGTGTCTGTGGCACTGTTAAACATCTTCTTCTTTCAAATAAAGCCAGCCATTCTGATATTCTCATTTATTTATTTATTTTCTACCACACCTTTATTATTTTTATAAATAACTCAAGGCGGTGAACATACCAAATACTCCTTCCTCCTCCTATTTTCCCCACAACAACAACCCTGTGAGGTGAGTTGGGCTGAGTGTGTGTGTGACTGGCCCAAGGTCACCCAGCTGGCTTTCATGTCTAAGGTGGGACTAGAACTCACAGCCTCTGGGTTTCTAGCCTAGCACCTTAACCACTAGACCGAACTGGCTCTCTTTTCCTATTTGTTTTTAGCTATTGTGGTCACTGTGACCAGTCCAGCATTGTCATTCCTCTATTTGTTTGCTTTTTTCTTTATTGGCCTTTCTCCCCTTCTGAAGATCCTTGAGAGGTTTTTATTTTAATGTTCTTCTCCTTGTTGCTGCTGAGCAAATAAAAGGCACTAATCAGGAATTTGTTTTTCTGCTCCGTGTTATACTAAAACTTCCAGAAGAACTAGCTCCAATGACTCTGCCAAAATTATAACTACCAGGCAGCCCAAGGAAATCAAGCAACCATACAAGATCACAGGACATGTTTAATCAACCAATAATATTAACTCCATACCCTCCACAGGAGGGAGGGATATGTGTCTAGGCAGAATTCAGGAGTATTTCAGAATAAGATGCTATGACTTGGAAGGATAGAGAAAATTGTGAACAAGATCATCAGCAGAAAATTAAACTCAAAAGTTACAGTTAGTATATGACTCCTTGGATGTTGCTAAATGACTACCACATGATAGAGTTGTCCCTGATTAATTTACTTATAATGCAGAAATAAATAACTAATATTGACTAATAAAAAATAAACCATAACTCAACAAACCATATATGCTGATGTTATCCTACTTCAAGTCTGGTAAAATCGATGAAACACCAGATGAAGATCCATCAAGTGAATCTGTAGGAAGTGATTGTAGATGAACTGTGGACCAACTGAAATTCTGTCTACATATTTGTTTCATTCAACATTTTTGTAATTGTTGTAAATAAGTGTTAAAATATGATGTTGTCAAGGATTTTTATTTATCTTTTTAACAGACCAGAATTACAGTTATGTTGTTTAATTGGGAATCTGAAATTGTTGACATTGCCAGTCTTACGGTATATCTGTAGTTGTAGGGTTTTTTTTAAATGAGGTAACCCTTTTTCTGCTGTTACAACTTTTTAGTTCAAGATTCTTGGCAATAAAAATTGTTCCTTGATTTTAGTTAGTATAGTTAATCAAAAAGATTATCTTGATGATATACGAATATTTCAATTTATACAATATTGTTGTGAATCATCTAGATTATGGATGCAAAGATTTCTTGAAATGGTTCATTTCATATATTTGAGGTGATATTATCAGATATTTAGGTGAGTGTTATTGGATAAACAAGATTTACAGTCTTAAAGGGGAGACACTAACATTATTGTCTGAAGACATCATTTGAAGGATTTTTGCAGCATTCAGAACACACCCTTTCCTTGTCTCTTTGCTGCTCTAGTGAAATCTGTTCCTGCTCACACTTTCCTCTCCCTATTATATTTATTTTGTTTCTTAACTTTCACAACACTCTTCAGTTTGGAAAGTACTTGAAGGGGTTTTATTGCCAAAACAACAGCCTTTGGCTATTTCCACATATCTGGTTCTCAGAACAAATGGAGGTTCAGTGCTGAGATACAATCAACAGAGCTGAAAAAGTATGAGGGTAGGCAGAAGAAATACAAAATGAGAATTTTAGCCACCAGTTTTCATACTGTTTGTTGTTTGTTTCACAACAAACTCATTTTGACATTTATTGTGTTCCAAAGCATGCTTCAAAGGCATGTGATGCAATATATCTCGTAAATCCTTGAGCAGTTATGAGTTACTGTATCTGGCCTATAGTTCACATATGGATTCTTCTCCAATTGATTTTCCAGCATCTCCATTCTCCAAGCTGCTTAGTGTTTGAAGCTCCTCTGAAGCACTTTATCAATTCCTTTTCTACTGTCTCAAGCTAATCAGCTGGAAAGCAAGAAGTGGAGAACCATGGAATCATGGATATTCTGTCATATGTCTGCCTTCCTCTACCCAAGTGATTAATTCTGAGAGTTAATCATCTGGACAGTGGAGAGGGAATGGAGCTGAAGGACAAGGAGGAAGGGGAGAGGAGAGCTTCATCCTAACCTGAGGGGACAGAAATGGAGAAGGATGTTGAGATCCTCAGCCATGGACCAGGGCTGGCAATGGTTTGTGTTGGGAAAGTTCAAAGGCTGGGAGCAGGGAGAGAAGAGAAGGATCAACAGAGGTTGAAAGAAAAATAGAGAAGGCTGGAGATACGGTGGGGGAGTACAATTGGGTGGATTAGGAAATGGAAGGAGGGGAAAGTATTGCTCACCTGCTCCTGCATCTGTAGAAACAAAGTAGCCCTGGACACTTTAGCTCAGGGGTTCTTAACATTTTCTGTGTCATGGACCCCTTTAAGAGTCAGGTGAAACCTATGGGCCCCTTCTAGGAAAATATATTCCAATGCATATAATAAAATAGTGAAAATAAAACTGCAATTGTAATTTTTTTCCTTTCCAAGTTCATAAAGCCCCTGAAATCTGCCCACAGACACCCCTCCCCCCAAGGGGTCCATGGACTTCAGGTTAAGAATGCCTGCTTTAGCTTTTTTGAGACTGCTAATAGCTGGAGCATGCAGCATTTAAAAATGGGTTTGCCTGGGAAATATCAGCTGTACAACCACCCTGGAATATATGTATGTGGAAGGGTGGCTCAGGAACTGGAAGACAGTTCTGCTAAGAATAGGCTTGAAGATTTCAGCCTTAGAAAAAAGCATATACAGCTGTTTAGCCAAACATTGCTTCACTGCTGTTAATAAGGAAATTGGAGTAATTAGTGGATATTTCTCAGTGCTGTGGCCACACTCAGGCTTGCTGGTGTGCAATTGCTGCTATAATTAGTGCTCCACCTAGAGCACAGCTTCATTCAACTCTTTCTCAGAGAATAGCCAAACAGCCTTGTTGAGGGAATGCAGCTTTATGAACCTAGAGGAAGGCACGGGTAGGGATGGCTATATTTAGATTTCTAAGGTGTCCCCACTTCTTTTAATTTCAACTGTGCTGATGTGCAGATAGGCCAATGTACTCTTTCTCAAAAGTACGGCTGAGGCAATGAAATTTTCTTTCTGTTCCCTCCTGTCTCCACTTTCCTCCATTCCAATACAGCTTTTTCCCATGAGGCTTGGTTGTGTGTATGTTACCTACTAGAGATAGGAATACTGAAAGGAAGGTAAAATGAGGTATGGTGGTATTGGTATGCCTGTGGATTCCTCCCTGGGATTTCTTTTTTTTTTATGAAGCCTTTCATCTTCTAGTATTATATTTAGATACAAGGCCCTACAAGGTATCTTTCAGCATCATAGTTCCCACCATTACCCTTCCTTGCTGTCTGCCCCCTCCTCTGCCCTCCTGATGTATTGTTAGTATTTCATTAAATTTAAAAAGTATTTCATTAAATTTAGGAGGCTGGAAAGCTGCAGAATGAAGTCTTACCCTCCAGCCCTACCTTTATTTCCAAGACAGTGCTACACTTGCAGCCAAAGCGGTATTTAAAAGTGTGCAGGAAAACAAAAACTAAAAAAGGTACAGTAGGGAGCATCATGGATATACTCTTCTTCTACATGGTGGTGAGCACTCACAATATGCTCTCAAAACTCCCAAGGTATCCACTTGCCCCAAAGATATGAATGGAAAGAAAGGCATGATTTTTGCATGAAGACCTCAGGATTTTGATCTTCCTGCACTTATATGGTACATTTAGGAAAGCTAAGCAGTTACAGAAATTCTACTGGAATGGAAACTGAGGGATGCATGCAAAAGTCTGTCTCAGAGGATCCTGGGAAAAGGTTATCTCATGCCTTAGAGAGGCTACTACCATTTTCTTAAAGCATTAAAATGGCAAGTATATTGAACAACTCTTTCCCCTTTGAGCTGATGCTGAACTCAGTGTTTACAATCTTTCTCTCAAGAGCCTACATGAAAATAATTTGATGCTGAACCAATTGGCATCTGTTTGCATAACAGATACATATCATTTGTGAGTTCAGCACTCTCATTAAGTGTTGCAAAAACCTTATAGAAGAGATGGATGTGCAGACTCAATGGCACCTTCAAGGTTAAGGGAAAAAAAGACAAGAAATGCTATTGAATGCCCTTGCTTTGCCTTCATGTCAATTGGTAGTTGGGACCTGGAGGCCTGTAGATTGCATTTGTGCTCCCTGACCAGTCTATGCCATCACCTTGGTCCTTTGGCAGTAGTTAGGCTTGAAAAGAAGCTTTCCATTTGAGGGGCTTTTTCAAACCAACTTGCAGCATGGGGGCTGATTATGCTGAATCACAGCTAGAACTTACTAAACTAGGGCTGGCATATCTGGCTGCAAAAATCTAGATGATCACTAAATGGCAGCAAAGAGATACAGACAATTCTAATGCTTTGTTGCCATCTAGTGCTGGTCCAGATTTTTGCAGCCTGGATTTGATAGCTCTGGTTAAGCTGCTCTCCTCTCCTATTTCCAGCTGGGTGCAACCCTTCAAATATGCCTTTCTCACATTCCAGTTAGGCTTGAAAAAGTCTCCCACGGGCACCAATAGAAACTTTTTTCAAGCCTGGGTACTGGAGAGGGGCATTTGGGCAAAGTAGTTTTGATTTGATCCCAACTGTCAGTGGTGTACCTTCTCTAGATGATTCATAAAAATAAATCAATAAAAGCAGCCCTCCGGGGGGGAAAGTGTCCCTACATGGGATTTAAATTTTTGTTGACTAGGAGTGACATTGAAAAGTATCAATTGATATTCAGCTATATATTTTTTTCCTTTAAGAAATTGCTTTGATGTTAACTCATTCTAATGCTAACTCATTCTGAATATTCAATATTATAAAAAACAATGTCTATATTAAGATATCTAGAGAAGTTAACTATAGCCATGAGAACACAACAAACTAATAAGCAATGTTTTGTATTTTTGTGGCTGTAGTTCTCAGGATGCAACTTCGATGTCAATAAGCTACAGCTCATTAGTTTAACTCTGAGACCTGGGACTACGTTGCTGATTCAAATGCAACATCTTTATTGCCAATTGATTAAGGAGAGTAGAATGGCAAAATAACCTTTAAAATTGTAGTGATAAAGACAACTAGTTCCAGGTCAAATTTCTTGCCTTTCCTCCCAGGATACATACTTTCTGAATGTTTGTCTAAAGCCCAGTGATGCTTAATGCTTCAAGCTGATTGGGTCTGACATATCTGGGTTGCAAAAATCTGGAAAACCAGTAGATGGCAAGAAAGAGAGTTTTCTGTGTCTCTTTCCTACCATCTTGTGATCACCTGGGATTTTTGCTGACCAAATGTGGCCATCCTAGGTCTGAGGTAACATGCAAAAGCCCCCTTTGGAGGGATGGACTGAAAAGAAATAAAAGCTCTTGATTTGTGGAAGAATGTTCTGAATTCCCTCCTCACCAGGCATTTACACACCTCCTCCAGCAGACTTCATTTTTTGGTCCCCCTTTCAAAGCTATATTTGAAGTTCCTGAATGGACTTTTTATTAATATTTTTTTAGGGACTGGGAATTTATGCACTCACATGTGAAGCAACTTAACCCTTTCACAGGATGTAATTTTTATGTTAAAACATAACAGAAAAGAAGGAACTCCTTTCTTTTTAAAAATGCATTGTGTCACTCAAATGGTGTAATTAACATGCTAATCCAGCCTTGAAGCTGTTTAATTAAAAAAAAATTGCCCTGGCATTGAAAAGTGGAATTGCCTCCAGCAGTGCTTGCTTGGCTTGGTTGCACGTATTCAGGAAAGCTGACTGGGGTTGCATTTCACTTACGTAGTGCTCTCCAGTATCTGTTTCCCTGCTGCAGAGATCTTGGAGATGATGATGATGATGATGATTTAAACTTGTATGCAGCCTGACTCTCAATGACACTGAAAATCACAAGGCTCTGTAAGATAGCAGCGGGCATACTCTCTGACCCTGTATTCATGTCCAGGTGCTGTAGATTTATGGGTGTTCACATGTGCAAGCTTGCTTCTGTGCTCAGATACCTCTTGCTGGATTGGAGAAAGATGCAACTTCAACCTTGTCAGAATTTTTATATATAATACCTGATACCAGTAGGGTATTTCTCTTCCCCCTCCTCACTAGTAAGACTCCTGGGTACAACTCAAGCTCATACAGAACATCTGCCATCAGCATCTCTTTCATGCTTTCTTTTTAAAGTTTTCCATTGTTTGTTTGTTTATAGTGGGACTTCTATGCTGCTTCAACCAATAGGTGTGAGGGGCTCTGAATGAAGCTGGGTCTGTACCACTTGGAGAAAGCAATTGCCTATTTCCCCACTACATCTCCCAGCAGTTATGTATCCCTAAGAAGAAAAAGGATTAATCCCCATTTCTCCTCCTCCATTTTTTCATTGAAGGCTGGGGTGTTGGTGGGGGTGGTCATGGCTGCCATCTCATCTTTTTTGACCAGCCCCTGAGTTAACCCCTGATCAAAGGCAAATAGGAATCAGGGTGTTCCCTGATGTCCTAACAATCAGGAACCACGCTGAGACAAGGAATAGGTCTCTAGTGTTTTATTACTGCTACATTAGACAGAAAATCCTAACAAACTGAAGAAGCGTGGGAAAAACCCAGACAGATAAACCCCAAAAGTTAAGGTGGGTCTGATCTGTGTCTCTTTGAATGGCTGCTTAACTCTTCAGTACTACGCATGCTTTTTCCCCCCTGGATAGGGGCCCCCTCCTGCTCACCATCAGTACTCATGACACCTGATTTTAATTAAGAATGCAGTATGGAGAGAAAGAATTAAACCCCTCATCATGATCATCATATGCTAAAGTAATTATTACTTTATTAAACAAAACACAGGAGTCCTTGATCACAGATAGTCCTCATCCTGTGTAATTGAGTCTCTGATGTTTGTTACTTTACTTCCCTTAAGCAGGTTAACCTTTTAATATTTAACTGAAAACTGGGTACAAGTCGAATACATGATTAAAAAACTCACCTAGTGGCAGCACCCTGGGTATGTATGACTTCAAATACATGCTTACTCTAAAATGTGTTTCAAAGGAGAGCAGAAAATGTAATTGTTTGAACATGTTCAGGCTTCCCTTATGTTGTCTTCAAGCTAGAACTAACTTACAATCTGCCTTAACTGCTAACTGAGATTTGTAGAAACATTTTAGAGCTAATTTGTAAGGAACATATAAGAAGGATTCATGTGATAAGCTACATTATCCAATTTTTCTAGCTCTAGTAGAAATAATTAATATTTGCTCAGTCCTGGTTTTGGAAAATGTTTTCACATCTATTTGCCTTTGTTTATAGTGGGTCAGCATTCACTTCTTTCTTCCATAATATCTGAATGTCTAAATGATCAAGAATTACATTTCCTTCATCAACAGTGGTGCAGGACAAAAGAAGGCAGTTTTAAGGAAAAGCTACAATGACCCAACTCATGGTGAAGGAAGAGGAGGAGGAGGAGGAGGAGGAGGAGGAGGAGGAGGAGAACTTCTGCACTTTGAATAGCTGCACAGAAAAAGAAAATTCTGCAGGTCTACCTTGTATGACCTAGAAGTAAAAGCAACACAGGGCACTGAAACCTACTGTATCAAAATAATTACAATATAATGACCTGAGAGTGGTTAAATGAGAGGACGTTTCCAGGAGGAGGTTTCTCCCCCATAATAAAGTTGATCAGGGAAGAGCTAAGCTCTCACTTTCACAGTTAGAACTAGCAGCTGAACATTGGCAATTGTTCATTTATTGCATTCGTCCTAGATGGTGTGTCTTGTAGAGAAAAGACAGCAGATTCAAAATCTTTGTCTTTCTGGACACTTCCAATCACTGGAAGAAAAAGACAAAAAGCTTGACCAAGGGAATGGAAAACCACTTCTCCAAAGGACAGGGGCATGATGGCTTCCAGAGGGAAGAAGGAATCCTGGGAGTCAGAAGGGGCAGGGGAATGAGGCAGGAATTCCTACCCACCTTGTAGCTTCAGAGGAATTCTGAAAAATTGTCTTTAGGCATTTCCTCTGGAAGAGCAAGTAAGGTGGAGGCTAATCTGAGCAGCTCAGCTCCTGAGGACCTCAAAATCAGTCGCTGGGAGATGGGCGGCATATACATTTAATAAAATACATTTTTTAAATCCATTCAGTTGTGTCCGATTCTCGGAGACTTCCTGGAGAGGTCCCTGCAGTTTCCTTGGCGAGGTTTTTCAGAAGTGGTTTGCCACTGCCTCCTTCCCAGGGCTGAGAGAGAGAGATTGGCCCAAGGTCACCCAGCCAAGGCAGGACTAGAACTCACAGTCTCCCAGTTTCTAGCCTGGGGCCTTAACCACTACACCAAACTGGCTCATTAATATAACAATAACAATATCAGTGGCATCATGGAGGGCCAGGGGCATGATTTTGATCCTACATTAGCATAGCCCTTGCATATGAAAGGACCGACACACATGATGCATGCCCCTGAACTGATTCCAGGATTAGATATAGGTTGATTTCACACAAAAAAATTGACTAAAATTTGGTTGCCCAGTTTGTGGTTTAGTGTGGTTAGCTTAGAGTTCAATAAACTATTGTTCAGTTAATCATAGATGAGTATATTGCTAAACTAGTAGCTAAAGTGCTGCTAGTATGGCATATATACAGTACCTTATTTTAATCAAATATGCTATTTCCTCTAACCTCCTTTGTAAACTCTTCCTTTTCACCCACAAATAAATAAGCTCCATTTGAAGAATTAGGTCAGTTTTCTGGCCTAATTTTTTTTTTAATTCTCAGGCCTTTCCTTTGATGCCTTAATCTCAGCCCTGCTTCCTGAATGGGGAGGTGTAAAGAACAGGCCTGATCCTGGGACAGGCAGGAGAATCTGGTAAACAGGGAGTGGTGTCAGTGAAAACTCCTGACTGAATCTCGAGTATAATTACTTCTTTATTAATTAATTTGTCTCCCAAGTCACAGGAAGATGACTTGGTATCACAAAGAGTAACTTCGTTAGTATATTTTGACAAAAGCCACAAAGAATTTTGGAGTATTTTAAATAGTTCATATCTTTGAACTAAGCCTTTCATTTGAAGGAGTTGATTAGAGCTATGCCATTATACATGGGCTCATTTTTAAGGTCTGATGAAGCTTTGTTTTTATTCCACTACCTGTTTCATAGTTTCTCCTAGTCTGTCATCGGAGAAACATTTCCTGACAGTGGCAATCATTTTAGACCTGATTTATTTTTATATTCTGGCAATCTTGGTGAATCCTGGAAAATTTTTATGATGAACCTCCTGTGCAAGACTGCATACCATCATATTTTTCTTAGACTAGGACCTGCAATTAAATGTGTAATGATATTGAAACATGAGTAAGTAAGACTGCGAAAGCAATCTGTTTAAGAAAAAGGTTTCCTACTTCTGTAACCATAAAAGATCATGTGAAAGTGATACAGCAGAGCAGCTTCTACAGTTAAGGTAGATGAAACTTACGTATATCTTAGGTGTCCAGAACTTCAGTCATACTTAGCACAAAGTTGTATTTTGTTGGAAATAAAAAGTTGTATAATAAACCAAACTATAATTTTAGAGGGCTCAGTGAATCCTTGGTAAAGATGTTTCAATACATATTACGTAAGTCTGTTGAAAGTATTATATAACGATCCATTGTATGTAAGTTGGTTGAAAGTATTATATAATGACCATATTTTCTTGGGATCAAAACAGGTCAATGTGATTTTTGAGTATGAATTGACAAAAAGAGTAACACTTGAATCTAAAACTTAATCTCTGTAGGTAATATGGTATTACCAGCTCATTATTGCTTACATCCGTAAACACACAACAGTGTATTAACCATGGAGTTATGTGCTTTAGAATACACTACAGCTGTGTACTACCTTTTGTGGCTGTCATGTTTTGGGTAAAAGTTAAAAATTTCCATTAAGTCCAGCTCAACTATTGGCGATTACAGAGCCACATCCCTGCAGTTTTCTTTCCCTCTTTGATTTCCCAGTCTAACCTACAGCTCTGAGATTTCCTTGTAATATCCCATCTAAATACTAATCAGGCTTGACCCTGCTTAGATTCCAAGCTTAGATATCAATCAGGTGTTGTCAACTGCTGAGACCATCCTTGGTGTAAAAGGATTTATCTTTGCAAATAAGCACACAGGCCATCTCTATGTTCACATTATAGGCATGGGCACATTTTTTTTCTTGCCCTTCCCCACTTCACCGAAGCCATTAGGCAAAAGGCTGATAGAATGAACAAGCTATCAGTTTGTAAATTATTTATTTATTTATTTAAAACATTTATATAGCTGCCCATTTTATACTGAACTCTGGGCAGCTCCCAACCAGCAATTAAAACAACTTCAGGAGGAGGCACCCGAATACTCCCCTAGTTAGTCTAACTCAAGGGAAAAAGGCCTCTACAACCAATCAGATGTGATGTTAAATATGTATTAGAATTTAATTTGCATATTTGATAAGAGACACAGCAGTCACAGGGGAAGCAGATAATTATCAGGATTATAGGATGCAAAAAAGCGGAGCTGTGCTTTTTCTACCCTTGAAGTAACTTCTAAGAAAAAGGCATGGCACAAGTGCTAGATTATGTCAGCTTTCTAAGAATTGCTGGAGAAGGCAATGGCCACTTTTGGGCAGGAAGAAGGCATTGCTGTTCGTCTAAATGTGACTCAAGTACAGCTCCCAACATTCTTCCTTATGGGCCAAGCTCCCTAGGGTTAATGGGAATTGAAGTTCAACAGCTTATGGGGAACTAGCACCAAAGTTTCACGCTTTGCCTTCAGAAAGCATTGTATCAAAATTGCTGGTGTTTTGACCCAAATGCTGCATTTGCATGAACCATAAAATAGCCAACCACAATTTATTTATTTTAAAGTTTTAATTTAATAGTTACTTGAAAGCACAAACAAGAAAAAGGGCAGGAAAAGTAATTTAACCCCACCCCACCAAAAAAGAGATTTACAAGCTGAATAAAACTGAATAAACATTTCTGAAATGACAGCCAAGCACATTTTTCGAACATAAGAACAATAGTTGACTTCTCTTGAATCAGCCACACCTATCTAGTCTAGTATTTTGAGTCCTAAAAGTATACTGAAGGAATTGCACAACCAGAGACAGGAAAGTAATAGCCCCACTGGCCAGCTGCCTAGAATTCTGGAGGAATTGGCCAACCATCAAAAGTGGTAGCCATAGGCTCATCCTTCATGAGTTTGGGCAGGTTGATCTTAAAACCTAAGCTATGCTATTCCTACATGTGATGGCAGTCAATTCCACAGTGTGGCTTTGCATTGCATTTTATTGATCCTGAATCTCCCCATGTGTAGTTTTAATGGATAACTTCAAATTCTTACTCTCTGGGAGAGAGATGCAAGTATACATAGGGAGGTTTGCATTAGCCCATTTTTGTTCCTTGCCTTTCTTTGTGCATCCCCTCCCTCCCCCTGACCCCAAGGCCTATGATTTTATATACCTTTTATCATATTTCCTCTTACCCATATAGTCTTTCCTCAGTGGGAATCTGCTCTAACTCCTAATTATTTGGTCTCCCTTTTTTATACCTTTTCCAGCTCTACAGTTTTCTTTTCCAGGTATGGTAACCAGAATTGTACACAGTACTCCAAATGGGGCATCATCATATTTATATAAAAGCGTTACTTTGTCTTTTATTTGCAATGGGTCCAACATGAAATTTGCTATTTTCTTTTTAAGCAGCCACATACTGAGTTGATATTTTCATTGAGCAATTCACCATCACTCAAGATTCCTTTCTATCAGTCATTGTCAGCTCAGATCATATGCACGTATCTGTGGAGTTTGCTTATACTGAACTTTAGCCATTTTGAGGCCCATTTCACCAAGTATGGAGACTCAAGCCAGCCCAATGGGTTTCTCTATGTGGAACAGAGTTTTGAGTGTACTGCCTTGGGCAGAAAATACTTTGAGTGAGCATTTCCTTCCCTAGGACAAATCAGGGGTGAGCATTTCCTTCCCTAGGACAAATCAGAATTATCTCTGCCTACAGTCCCTTTAAATCTGTAGAGGATTTAGGAAGAGGGTTGCATATATCTCAGCAACTCCTCCCTGTTTTAGGATATCTTTCCTTGCATTTTGATCTCTAGGACATTCTGTTGTTATAGCCCTATTTTGTCCCCTAATGATCCCAAACATTAATTAAAGTGAAACTCAAGACACCCTATAATTACTATACCAGTGGTTAATATAAATATGTAAGATTACTAGGTTATCTTTGAATGGAAGATGGCTGTACTAGGTACTGTACAAACATACAAACAATTATCACTACTGCTTGCATAATACCCCTGGAAGGAATTGAACCAAGCAGGGTAAGAGTTTACAGAGACTAGCAAATTCATGGGCAGGGCAACTGCACGGTCCCAATATGCTAAACGGCTATTATTTCAGAGCGAATGCAGTCTTACATTCAGCCCGTGGCAGAATCAACTGCATTACAAGAGCTGCAGAAATCATTGCTCACCTAAAAATACTGATACCACACATGTAGAGTCCTGAAAACATTGCACAGTGGGTGCCAATCAGCATAGTCATAGCCAGGTGACTTTATAACAATACCCAGCCCTGCACACAACAAACAACTAGGCAGGCCTTGCATAGGCTGTGCCAGCTCTGAAAATTTCCTCTCTTTGGTTCCTGATAATCAACTTTGATGAGTGATGTCCCAGAAATTTAAGAACTGTAGTTTCAGTTTTAATCACTGATCTTGTGTTTTCTGTATGGGGACCACCGGTATAAATGCTTGAGTAATAAAGATGAGTTAAGAGGTTATATAGTGGCTAGGATGTGTAGGATATATCTTACAGCCATAACTCAGTTCTCTGGATTTTTGCCTGGGAAGCGAAGGGTGGAAGAAAATCAAGTCCCATCCATATTCTTTTTCTTATTATGCCATCTTTAGTTGCAGTCTTAACTTGAAGATATGGAGTTGCAATTCCTTAGATGTGCTTGCACCTAGTATTCTTGGGCCAAGTATTTAAAACGGGGCTGAGAAAATTAGTGATTTCACTAAGCCTTATAAATTGCTGGTGCTGTTCACCGATTGGGATTCCTATGCAGTTGAGGCTCCCAGTGATAGGAGATTTATATTTGCATGCCCTTTAGTGTAGCAACATGCGGTAGCATATGGGGCCATCTGCCACTGTCTACTCTCCATTCCCAGAAAGCTGACATAGGCATAGAGCAGGGGTGGCAACTCAGGTTTACTTAAAGCCCCAACTCCTTTTCTGAGCCCTCTGACCATAATTGCAAAAATCAGTGATGCAATTTCCTGCTGTTTGAAATGTGTAAAAGCTAAAGTGGGTTTAATAACATTTTAAAAATAAAATTAAAAAAAACCCTCACCACCATCCATTTGTGATTCTGCCTCACCCACTTTGGATCATAACTCGGCCCATGGTGACCCATGTTCTCCATGTGGTAAGCTGAGTGGCAGTTTTCCTAATATCGCCCACTCAGATAACAACTAGTGAACCCCCAGTCAGCAGTCAGAATGTTGTCTTCCAGGAAGAGGCCCAGTTGGAAGAAGTATCTTTTGCTCCATTTGCATTCCTTCCATGACTCTTAATGAAGAACTTGGAAGAACAACACATTTTTTATCTGGCTACATAGGAGTTTTCTACATGGCTGTACAATCAGAATTTTTAATTGGTCTATTAACATAAAATGTTTTTCTGGTCGCTTGGTCTTCATTGTCTATGCTTTGTAATGGGAATATGATCATTCATAGAGAAAAGTAGTCATCTGAATTGGGGAGCAGCATCAGTAATCTCCACCCAGCATGCCCACCCCCAGCCATAAATAGGAAATGTAGTGGCAGCTCAACATGAGAAATCAAAAACTCAAAAAATGGATATTTTCCCTACAGGAGGAACATGCATTTACATGTTCTCCCACCCTTTGTCTTCTCTGGGGAAGATGACCTTCATATTGTGAGACTGATTCTCTGTCCCCTGCCTTTCAACCCACAGATTAAAATCAGCAAGAGGTGAAAATGATGTGCTGGAAGAGTAAACTGGGTTTACTTACTGTGGTGGGTGGCTTGTCCCCAACTATTTGGGGTATGATAGGGCTCACTGTATGTTTGGTGCAATGACTAAGCTAGGTCCTCCCTTAAGAAGTCTATTATCCTCAAATAGAACTTCCTGATTTTTCTTTCATGACCTAATGAACAACAATCCTTTTGGACTATTTGTCGGTGACTACTTCTTGAAGTTCTTGCTATTATTGTGATACAGGTGACAATATTTAATCATCTTGTCATCTAAATCTTTTGTGACCCAGAGTCATCAATGAAGCACCTCCAGGCACCAAAGTACACATGATTCCTCCAAATGATTTCCACAGGACCTCACATTAAATATTTTTTTAAAATACAGTGGTCCAAATTTCTCCTGAGATTTTGGTGTGTCTTATAAGATTTGACAATCCCCAAAGGTATTGGCTATTTTATTTTATTTTAATGTTGGCACCTTCTCCAAGGACCAGCTGGGTGATCTCTGTAGATCACCACTGTCCTAAAATATTGCACGGGCTGAAAAAGAAACACAATGAATGGAATGTGTTATAAGGAAAAGAAAAAGAAACTTGTAAACCTTACCACAGGGAAGGTAATTTCAGCCTGATAAAAACATTTGACATTCAAGAGCTAATCTAACTAATATTAGCTATATTAGTTATATATAAGTAATATTATATTAACTAATATAATTAATATCAGCTAATATTGAGAAGGCAAATAAAAAAGGCATTAGCAGATTCAGAAGTACATGCTGAAGAAATATGAGACAGAGGAAGAAATAAAGTAAAAAAAGAAGTAAAATTCAGAGAAAATATTACCAAATATAGATTGTGAGAGCTTAAACCTGTACATTCAGCTATTTAGGTGCAATCTGTTCCAGGAATTTTTGACTATGGTATCCAGCAGAAAAACAAACAACATATATTGCTGAGTCCTAGATTCCACAGTGTTTTTTCATGCACAGACTGCTTGCTCAAATCTTGTTAAATGGAAATTGTACAGATTTTACTAGGAAAAGATTTTACTGTGGGAAATAATACTGTGGGAAATAACAGTATTAACTAACTAACTAACTAAATAATAGTAACTGTTTATTTTTAAAAACTAGATCAGAAAAACAATGGTGTTGTCTCTGAGGAATCTACCTATTTCTTTTAACTGGTGGGAGAGGTGGAACTGAAAGTTCTTTAGACCAGTGTTTCTCAACCTTAGCAAGTTGAAGATGTCTGGACTTCAACTCCCAGAATTCCCCAGCCAGCATACATTCCCCTGGCTGGGGAATTCTGGGAGGTGAAGTCCAGATATCTTCAACTTGCTGAGGTTGAGAAACACTGCTTTAGACTATTCTGCTTTTTCCAGTTTTCTTCCACTACATGAAGGGCAGGATTTCTAATGTCCAAGACTATTAGGAGCCCTTCCACCTGCGACTTAGATGCTGCTCCCAAACTGGCATAATCATGTTTGTGTGATGTTGCCCTACTTGGGCAGTGGAGCTAATTTTCTGCTGGCTCAGTTGCCAACATATCAAAAGATCAAACTTTGTGATTTTAAGATGCTGAGTTCCAGAGGCTTTCTCACCAGCAGGGTCTCCCATTTGGCTCTGTGCCTTTTCCCCTTTCCTCAGCTGAGGTACTTCGCATCCCAAGCACCACAGTGGCACACACTCCTCTACCAATTTGCTGCAACCAACCTTCTTCTCTTTATTTATTCCTTTTCTCCAACATTACACAGCGAGGCCAAGACAGATACATTGGTGGAGGAGGTGATAGGTGAAAGTTGCTCCATTATAGATGAAGCCTACTCTGGCCATGACTGCCACAGTGAAACCATGGGCCACTCACTGCAAGACCAGCTCTGAGAGTTTGGGAAATAACAACAGAAGCCATGAGGAAGTAGTTCCTAAATGTAAACTACTAGACTAGAGGGACCATTCTGTAGTTAAGAAAATAACTATGAGTTTTCTTAACAATTATTATCTCTTAGTTCCCTCTGACCCCACTGTTCACAACTTGCCTCCAACCATCTGAATATATATATATTTGTAATTCAGGATAACATTTCATAAATTTGATGAAATAGATTCTAGTCCACAAAGGCTTATACTGCACCAAACATAGAAGCCTTATTTAAGAAAGCCACAAAATAATATATAGAGAAATCAACAAAGGCTTATATTACAATGAATGTATTACTCTGTAAGTTGCCATTATTTATGCATTGCCACCAAACGCAAGCCCAAAAACAACAAAACAAAGGAATAGGAATTGCACCATTCAAAAAGAGAGATAAAAGAATGTGGCTTTATCTGTACTTCATATCTACTAATTATTGGTTATTACTGCAAATTTAGAAGCAATACCTGCTTAGTGGTTTTAATGTTTATATTTTTATGACCTACCCAGAACCAATTTGTAAAATAAATCTGGAAGATTTAGTAGATTCCAGCTACTGCCCAGTCACAAAGGCCTCTTTACTGGACATGATGCCTGAGTGGGTGATGATTGTACAGCTGCAGATATTCTTGGAAACCCTAATTATCATTACCCTTTTCAGTCTGTAGTAAGGCCTGGTTTGGACACTGAACCAGCCATGCTCACCCTGATTGATGGCAACCTGCAGAAGAGAATAACCTGGTAGATCCTGTTTGATCTCTCTGTGGTTTTTGATAACACAGGCAAGAGCCTTCTCCTAGACCACCTCTGTGAGTCAAGGGTTTGGAGACACTGTGCTAACAGTGGTTCTGCTTGCTCTTGCAAGGATTGACTCCGGAAGTGACACTGGGAGACTGTTCTGCCACTGACCATAAGCTATACTCTGGATTTATGCCTCCTCCCAATGCCATTTAATACTGATATGAAAGTATGGGGGCAGTCACCAGGAATTATAGGTCTAAATATCCATTATTTCAGCAAGATATCACCTGTTCTCAATTACTTAAATACAACGTTGGGTTAGGTTCAAGACACTTACTGAAAGAAATCATTTGAGGCAATCAATGCATAAACTTTTGAAATGATTTTTTTTAAATCAACATCCCTTCAGTTCTAAGAAGGAAGACTTGTTCTTCAAAAGAAACTTGCACAACTTGCACAAGAAACCTGAAGCCTGTTTTTTCTTGTGTTGCTACAGATTCCTAGGCAGTTTTTAAAATCAAGGTTATACAAGGAGAGCTAAAGAGGAAGGAAGATTTACTATTATATAGGTTGCAAAGCAACATTTCAGAATTCAACTCATTAGCACAAAGAGTATGCGGTTATTTAAGTTGAGCAGTTTATGAATAATGAAGCAATATGATTTTTATCTCCATAATTTCCTTCTCCCTCTCAGTCTGCTGTGTGCAAGACTAGATTGGAGGAATCCCATTTCTGAACTTGTCCAATGCCACTATTCTCTTATTAGGCTGATGGTGAACATCGATCAACTTTTTACTGATTTGTTTTAATTAATGAAATACAGTGTGTATAGGGAATAATGAATTAGAAGAAAGATGTGCAATCAAACACTCAGGTTGAAATTTTTGAAAAGTGAAAGCTTTTGCTGTACTGTGTATGTTTCTATCTTTTTAAAGGAGTCCATACAATTATGAATGTCATAGATATGCAACTTCATATATTCATGTACGTTAAGATTGGTATGTGATTTTGTATAAGGAAGTAAAAAGCAAAGTCAAGCTCAAGTCAAGTTCATAGTGACTGTACATGCATACATCCAAGTAGTTTTCTTGGCAATAATACAGAGGTGGTTTGCCTGGCAGTGTTTTTATCTGGAATGTTTGTATGGTTTTCCATTCTTAATTACAATCCTAGGATTTCCTGGTAGTCTCAGTTCAAGTACTAATGAAGTCCAAAACTGTTTCATATTCTAAGGTCAACCAAGGTGAACTAGGTGTTACCACTTCACCTAGAACAGATGATCTTTAAAAATACAAGGGCCCAAATCTTGGAAGATTAAGAAAAGCATTATGAGATCTCAGTGATCTGCAAAAATACTAAAATCTCATGAAATGTGATTTTGAAAGATGTGAGATATCTCGATATACTTTGAGGTTCCAGAGAAGCCATCTGCCAGTGTCGTAGGTGTCCTGGTATCTAGGGTCCACTGCATTGCCCACCTCTGATGTAAATGTTATAGTGTGAAAACATGAAGTCAGAGAAAAGAACAAATGATTCTCAGTGTGTATTGGAGAGGGAAAGTGAGAGAAAGGTAGGGGTGCTATCGAACTGGATGAGTCCCATTCTTGCAAACTGGTTGTTAAATTCTTCATCTTCCTGCAAGGAACAGACAGAAGCCCAACAGCCTCAGATTTAGGGGAGAATTTACAATCTCCAGGACCAGATTCATCCTCCTTTCCTCCACATTCTCCTTGTTCCCTACCTGTGTGCTTACTGCCTCTTCCTGCCCTCCCCCCTCCCCCCCCAATTGCCTACACTGGCTGCCCTCTTTGCAGCCACGGCCTCCAGTGGTAGGTGTGTGCACTGCTGCAGTTCAAGAATGAGGCTAGTCTGGTTCCCCACTGGGTGAGATGCAGGATGACAGTCCACCATACTGGCCAAACTGGAGGAGGAACATTTGGGGTGGAACTGGTTGTTGCCATCAGCACTAGTTGTTGCCTAAGTTAGATAACACCCCTGGAGAGAAAGAGAGGGTGAAGTGATAAACTTCAAAGCTGATTCTCTGAATTCAGTTTTAGAAAGTTGCAACTTTAACTAAATAAGAACTGATTCATCATTTATTTAGACATCTTTTACAAGCAGCACCTTCCTAAGGTGGCATACAGAATAAAAGGCAGACTATAATGTAACAAAAATTAAGACAAATGGGAAACCACAAAGAAAACCAGAAGCCCCCCCCCCCAGTACATTATAGAAAAGGCAACACCATGAGAGTTTTTCTGCAAAGATATAATCTGATGAATCCTTAAGGAAAACTGTTATGTTGAACATCTCTTAGGTGAAAAGTTTATGGCTAATCCTAACACTGGTAATGCACCAAAGCTGAAGTCGTTCCATTCTGCCAGAGGAAAGGCAAACCATGTTTTTGCCATCCCAGGTGCCTTGTCAGTTGAACACTGACAAGTGAATGCTGAATGGTAACTGAACTGGTTTTTGCAGGTTTCCATGTGACTCCAAATGCCTGCAGCAGAGTTTATCTTAGACTGTAGAATGCTGGAATGTGTATAAAGATACAGACCACAATGACTTCACTTCCTGAATGCAATCTACTAGAAAGGCAGGGAAAGCCAAAGTATCTTTCCTGAATCCCCAGTGGATTGTCACAAATGTCACAAGTTATGTAGGTTTGTACTGAAAAGATATCTGAATAATTCATTTGAAAGGTAAACAAGTTCATTAAGCAGATGAGTGTTTTTGATTGTCAAAGCAAACTATCAGCTTGATCCAGAGCAGAGGGATCATTGCTTTAGATGTTCATACATTAATTAATTCCAGCTCTGTGGGTGTGTTCAGAAGGGGCAATACCCCAACATTCCCTGGCTGATTCTTCAAGGCATTAGGATATCAGATCTGGCACCACTCTCCTAGCTTTCATCTCCCTTTTCTCCCTCTGCCACACTGATGCCATTAATGCAAGCAAGGAGAGAGACCTTTTTAGATCAACAACCGGTATGCCTTCAAAGGTTGCATTGTTCACAGATCATCATCAAGCCAACAACAGTCTTGCAATTGTTAACTCTTGAGTTAGGTCTCCCTACACTTTTCCATGATTCTATGGCTGAATTACAATTTGATTTCCAGCTAAACTGAAACAGTTATTTTATGATATTTATCAACAGAGTAAAAAATTGCACTTTTTGGAAAAAAAATCAAATATTTATTGAGAAACATTGATTTTTTCCCCACTGTATTTGGTTCATGCTGTCATTTTCAGTTCATCTTACTTGCCCAAAGGTCTTATCACATAGACAGATTGGATTGTCTAGTAGCAATGGGGTATCATTTTGCTCATGAAATGACTGGGTTAATTTATGTGACCAAAGGGGAGAAACTGCAGCCAGGTAAAAAACAGCACTGAACAGATTGGACAATCAATATACAGTATTAATTGTCAAGCATTCCAAACCAAACAGAATTACTGTTTTATTCTGAAAAAAAAGCTGAGTTTTTCTTCGCATATCTGGATAGGCTGCATTTACTACTGGTAAGGATTTCTGGTATATTATGTAGGTACAGAAAATTACTTGGAGTGATACCAACAGTGGTAAGAACAAGCTTTGGAAATACAGATCTTTTAAAGAAGATAATCCTTAGGTTCCAGGACGTGTAAGTCCCTTTGAGTAGGCTATTATTGGGCAACAAAGATATGTGATAAAATATGTTAGTAGTTTCAAAAGGATATACCTTAGGCCCACCTCCTACAAATGCATGCAGCTGCTTGAAATCACATCTGAATGACAGGGGTTTGAGATGACTGATTGTATATTTGTAGAAGTGGTGTTCCAGGAGATTAGCTACTATAGGTAGGAACCCTTTCTTGTAGCAGAGAAAGAATGAATTGGTACTCAAATTCACATGTCCACAAGTAATGGTCTACCAGAGGCAGCCTTTCTTTCATCACAGGACTGGAGGTACATATACACCTTCTACTCCTCCAGTATACATATACGTATTTGTGTTTTGGTTGTCTGAATCTCATGATGACATTTTGTGAATCCTAAGTTTTATTTCACTTTACAGCTGAAATCCAGTGCTCAGCCACTGATGTGCCTACCATCAGATTAGTGATTCTTTCAGTCAGGCAATTCTTGTTCATTCTTTGGGGTGGAGAGTTCTTGAGGTTAGGTCTGACTCTTGCCAGTTTCATCCCTTTCTTTGAAAAGAAAAATGGTTACAGCCATTGTGGTTTTTTGCCCATGCTTGACTATTGAAGGATGGAGCATCACTTTTCCAAATCTCACTCTGGATGTTGGCTTTAAATCAGGTTAGATTACCTTTGGAGAGAGCTGGATTAGACTGGATCTTGGAACTCGATCTGTTTCTGAAAACATCCCTACTATAAAGCACCAACAATTAGATGACAACTTCTCCCCATCTTTGAAGAATTTTACTATTTTTTTTTCCTAAAGAAGTGTTGTCATTGAACTATGTTTTGAAAGAAATGATATCTTGGGATGTCTATAAAGAAATATTTTGGTACACTAATATATCTAAGGATATAAAAGAAGATAATTTGTCCTGTTTGGACTATGAGATGGCCAGGCAGAGCTACTAATAATATTCTTTATTGAACAAACTATTTACAAACATAAAAGTTCTTGCAATAGATTAGAATATGTAGTTCAATTTAAGTCCAACCAGGTGGCAGAGAACACAAAGGCAACACTGCAGGGTCAGGCTATGGCAAGGCAGCAAGACAGAGCTTGGCCACTTCTCTGATGGAAGCTGCAAGGCTGGAAGGAGCTAGAGTGTGTGGCAAGGGCGAGGATGGATACTCGGGTTGGTATCCTGGCACGGAGGCTGGATCAGGCGGGCACACAGAGGCTAGACAATGCTGGGATGAAGTATCTAGGCACAGCTTGGTACTGGAAGCAAGACTGGACTGGACTGGAGCGTTCAGGCAAGGCTGCGAACTGGAGGCAAGGCTGGGCTGCACTGCAGCCATACCCGAATCATGCTGGAGCAAAGCAACAAGGCTTGGAGCTGGATGCGAGGCTGTACTCAGCAGAGATGGCAGAGGGAGGCTCTACTGGAGTGACCCGTGCAGACAGATGTTCTGCGAAGGCAGAAGGCACTGGCGCTGGTTCCACACTGGCTGCAGGCAAGGCTTCCAATGCTGGTGAGGATTTTCCTGCAGGTGCTGTGAGCTCAAAGGAGCAGTTGTCTCTGGCAGCTTGCTCTTGGCAAGCCTGCCTTTTTATCTGCTCCTTTTCACGACGTTTCCCCTCACTGGCCAATCACGCTTCTTTTTCTTTTGCGCTATTCTCTGCTCTCCTCTCTTGAGCACTGATTGGAGGCTTCAAATCCCCCTCTGGAGTTTGTCCAATCCACTCCTGCTATTTCTCCCACTCTGCTGAGTCACTTCCTGGATTAGATTCCTCAAGTCCTTGCTGATAGGTTTCGTTTTCCCCTTCTGACTCTGAATAAGTTTCATTTTCGGAGTCAGAAGCAGGCTGAAACCTCACAGAATTATCCATTTATTCTACAGGCTTTGTGCGTATGTCCTGGTTGCTTCCTACTTTGTTTTGTTATAAGCCTTGCCCCAACAGGGATCTGAAATAGATTTATTTGAAGAGGTAGTGCCTAACTAGAAATTGCCATTTTAATTGCTACAATTAAATGTATGAAAGTATATTTTGTGGGATTTACTGAAAAACTGAATGAAAGTAGATATTGTGGGATTGTGACATCAGAGGTAAATTTTTCAAATTTAGGATTTTATTCAGTTCTACACTTTATTTTTGAAATATTTGAGAATTTCTCATATCAAAATACTTACAATTGTTTCCAATTTCTTGAGTGATCTTTGTATCTTTAGACTCTAGTCCATAATTGAATTTCTGTTCCCCCCCACCCCTCAGGAGCTGTATCACAACACTAAATTAAATCACTTCCTTTCTAAAAAATTCTGTGCACAAATAGATAACTAATTTAACTTCAAATGGTAACCTAGTCTTAATAAATGTTCCAATATAAACCTCTAGGAAGGAAGTAAACTTATTTTTGAATAGACATAAATGTGCTTTGAAATGGTATGATTGTTAGGTCTGACAGCACTAAACCAAAAAACTGACAACACTAAACCCTGACAATGCAACAACACTTAATTTCAGTTTTCAAAATGATTTTATAAAACCTGGTTCAGGTAAGCACATTTGTTCGTTATATGAAATTGTGAAGCAGTTAATTAGTGATCTATCCAGTTTGTGAAATGGCTGTTTTGAGGTTATATTTTGTAAAGTGGGAACTAGAGACCAAAAATTCCAGGACAGGACAGAAAAATCAGATGACGTGGAAAGCTGATTATATAACCTGCAATTTCATAACATAGATTGTACAAGCTGTACTTGCAAGTCTTTAGCTAATATTTTTTAGCTGTCATCGTCAGCCCCTTCACAACGCAAAACAACAGACTGCCAGCTTATAGATGCAACACATGAAAAGAAGTCTGTTTCTTTACTTGGAGGTACTGACACTGCACAAGCTCTCCGGTCAGCTGTGTGTTTTGCCTTATCAGGTTTAAGTCAAGACTTCCTCTTTCTGCTCTCTATTCATCTGCCTTGCCACTTCAGCTCATGCAGTCCACTCATGTACCATGGGACCACCTTTGAAGCTAGGCAAAGAAGGCACTTAGGCCCTACTGTGTTGACTGCCCTAATCCAGGTACCAACCAAGTCCTAAAAAAGGCTACTGGTGGAACTAGTCTCAAATCCTTCCAAGGACTTTTGAATACAATTGTATCCAATAACAGTTTTGAGCAGACCATCCTACTAAGTCCACCACCCTACAGATATGGTGCAAAATGCTTGCATGTTTTTGTCACTACAGATAGTCCTCGTTTAATTACCACAAGTGGGACTGGAATTTCTATTGCTAAGCGAAGCAGTCATTAAGCAAATCCGACCCGATTTTACGACCATTTTGCAGAAGCTGTTAAGCGAATCACTGTGGGCATTAAACGAACCACATGGTCATTAAGTGAATCATGAGGTTCCCATTGATTTTGCTTGCCAGAAGCTGGCCAGGAAGATCAAAAATGGTGATCATGTGACTACGGGACACTGTGACAGTCATAAATGCAAATCAGTTGCCATGAGCCCAAACCGTGACTGCAGGGATGCTGTGATGGTCATAAGTGTGAGGACCAGTCATAAGTTTTTTTTTCAGCACTGTTGTAAGTCTGAACCATCACTAACCAAATGGTTGTTAAGCAAGGACTACCTGTATTATCTTTTGTTTGTTTCATAAAGCAAGTTTTTTTTTAAGAAGAGGAACAGATAGAACAAGTTGTCAGCTTATAGCTGAAAAATCAATAACTTAATGTACACATTGCACTAAGCCAGGATTAGTTTTAATCATGGTTTGGGAATAAACCATACTTGAATAAACTGGTAAGACTTAGTTTACAAGGAAGATTCCCACATTGTGTTAAAGTAGATGCAGAAGTGCTTCTGAGTTTGAGATTTCAGATTTACAGGCATAAGCAAATTTATATTGGATCACATTAAATAATGTTAAAGTAAAGGAGGACATTTTGGTGGCTGGAGGGTATGTTCAACATTTTCTGGTACAAGCAGAGTTCACAATGGGTGAAGCAGTGATGCAAAGAAGAGAGGGTTTTTTTTTATTATGAACAATTATTCTAGTTGGGAGTTAGGATTTTTTTTTTAAACTGTGGAAAGCATGCATTACAGGTGTTGTATACCTGAAAATGGGGGAAAGCATGACAGCAATTTGGGGGGGGATTGCCTTTATTAAATAAATGCAAAGAAGCAAACGAAGAGAAAAAAACCAATAAGCTTAAAACAAAATACATTATTATCACCACCACATACAGGGTATATTTTCATAAAGACATATATACCTAAGTTCTAGAGAAGCTTTCCAGGGAATGCTAACCATATTTTACCATGATTATCCCTAGCTAACCTGCAAGGATAAGCAATTGTTCATAAGTTTCTAATAACATCAACTCTGCAACCGTTGAGAAGTCGGGGCCATACATTTTTCTTTCCAACGCTAAAGAATAAGCCTTTTAGCTACAAATAAGCCTTTTAGCTATACGGGGAATCCACTTTCTTCGTCCAAATGTGATGTCAATGTCCATTTGGTAGCATTATAGTTGAAAAGAATATATACATCTGAAAATATTCAATCTTGTCTCAGAGTTGAATTAATCCATGCAATAGCTTCTTAACATGGAACAATTATAGGACGCTGTGCAAACCTAGGTTTTAGGGGTTTGTACTGTCAATACACAGAAACACAACAGAAGAGAATATCTGTAGCTCAGGGTTGAACTGTGGAGTCCTTGGTGCTCTCTGAGGTTGGCTGTTTGCTTGGAGACATTTCATTACCTGACTAGGTAACATCATCAGCACCAGTGAGTGTGTGGGGTTTGCTCCCTGTTTATACAGAAACACAGACAGAGAGGACTACGGTGAAGGCAAAAAGGGTGTCCTGCCTTGTGGCAGCCAGTTGTCTGATCCTATATTCATGCAATAACTTTATGGGAGGTATCTAAGTCAGAGGGTCTTGAGCATAATGGGTATGTTCCCTACTGCATAGATTGCCTCTTGTGACCTAATGCTGTATCAAAGTTTGCCATGCAGTGTCTCAAATGTTCTCTCCTTGTGAAAGAGACTTCTGTTTTCTACTTTATTCTCAGATGCTTGAAAATTTCTCGGCCATCTTTTAAAGCTTATTTTAGTATAGAAAGTGATAGGAGGAGACTACTGCTGGTACTGCCTGCCTATTTCTTTTTAGCCCATTAAAATCCATTTTGGGGTGACGTTGTTGAAATTATAGAAAGTGCGCAGGAGGTTTTTAAAAGAATTGGCCCTTTGGATTTGCTGAGATTCACCGAGGTCTGCCCTCAAAAAAATATCTGCTCCGTATCGAGGATCATGGTGTGGCTGGGTTTGGATGAAGTGAAGGTAGCATTGCTTCACTCAGATGTTACATTTTGAAACAAGCTTGTTTAAACAGGGATGTTGTTTTCTTGGTTGTTTCCTTCTTCCAAAGAAGCAGCATCACTACTAGTTCTGTGTCAGTCTTGTTGAGACAGATAGAAAGCACAATGGAACTGTGCAATGACTCTTTGATGAGGCCCAGGAATGAATGCTGCACCCTCCTTTCCTTTGTTTCTTTTACTGCCTCCACCAAGATGTTTTGTTTTTGTTTTTGCTTTCCATCCAAGTCCTTCCTCTTATAGTCCTCATCTGAGTGACATTAAATTTGAATTTGTCTCCCTAATTAGATTTAAAGGAAACAACTGCACTAGCTAGACTGTAGTTCCAAATCATGAGTAGGTATGGCTCCATTTTCTTGATGTGTATTTCATCACCCTGAAAAGATCTAGCTCCTGATTCTGTTCCATGTTAATGGAAGAAAGTAATCTTGACACAACACCACCCCCTCTTGACATAACAGATGCTGGTTTAAAGTTTTTAAGTCTGAAAGGGAAGCAGAGAAAAAGAATCTGGTGAACATAAGAAAAATTGCTCAAATTCTGGTGCTCTCCTATCTCTGATAGTATTTACAAAGTAGTAGCTTTATTGGCTTGTCTGGCTGTATGAGTAAATTATATGTACTGTAGAGCCAAGGAGCTTCCCAAATAATTGAGTTAGTGGGCAGGTGACATTGCTCACATGACATCAACGCTACTAGGGTTGTTTCTGGAGAAATATCTCAATGAAATCAAAAATGGTTGCTCTTTCAAAATGAAGATGGGAACATTATCTCATTCTAATATGACTTTGTAACATAATCAGATGGTGATTGATGTTATAGTACAGGATGATGTAATCATGTTAGCTATGTGATTCTTCCTTGATAGGAATTGCTAATCAAGAGGAATCCCAGTAATGTTGTTCCTTCCAAATCATGTGAAAATGTGAAAAGTCTCCCTGGCATCTTGCCTTGCTGCCTTTTTATCTGGTCCCTTCCTTCATCGATCTGTCTCTTCCCCACTGCCGGTTCACGTTTGTGGAGCTTTGTTAGAAGACTGAGTTTTGCACACAGGTGTGACGGCCGCTGTGCTGGCATGAGATGTTTGCTGCACATCCACTCAGGCATGCGGCTGAGAGGGACCATTGCCTGTAAGTGATGTCACGTCACCATTTGCCTGAGTTTCTGCATGCTAGTATGAATGCAGCATTTTAAATAATGTGGCCCCCATATTCATTTGAGTTTAGGACTCCTGATCTAGTGCTAGTTTCCAACAACTAATACATGTGTACAGTCAGATCTCTCGTACCACACTTCTGTGACTTCCACGTGTGAACTGCTACGTTTTAGTCAGGTTTAGTGATTCTTAGTATTGGACTAGAAGTGGGGCCTTGCCTCACATAATAGGGCACCCCATGACCTGTAAAAGATTTACTCTCAAGTTAAGCAAAGAGCTTTTCCAATATTGCTTGAGCACCTTCTTTTGCCTCATTTGTTTTATAGCTTCCTTTCATTTCACCTCCAACAAGCTTGTTTCAAAATGTAACATCTGAGTGAAGCAGTGCTACCTTCACTTCATCCAAACCCAGCCACACCATGATCCTAGATACGGAGCAGATATTTTTTTCAGGGCAGACCTCGGTGATGTCATGTTCAGTGAATCTCAGCCTCTGATTTATTCATGAGTGTCCTGTAGAAACTGCAGTGAAGTGAGAATAACAAAACATTCATCAGGGCATCTCAGTGCAGACTTCAGCCTTTGGCACCTGCATTGTGATGTCACATGCAAGTACATGAATGCCACCGGGCATTCACAAGATTGACAGCTACTTCCAGACATGGAATACACATCTTATTGTTTGAAGCAGAATAACATAAATGTTAGCACATATGCAACAAGCAGATCCTTCCCAACCCCCTCCCTTTCTGCTAAAATAGAAATGTTTTTCTCTTTCTAAAATCAAGCAGAAGTGCTAGACAAAGAAGAGGCTCAAAATGGGTGAGATTTAACCATCTCTTTTCAGTTTCAAATTTAAGCTGGAATTTGCAGGAAGCAGGATTTTTCAGATTAAAAAATCGGCAGAGAGGAAACAAGGCTAGCCTATTTTGAAGAGGAATAGGGAAAACTAACTAGGAATTGTGCTAAGTTTAATTTATTTTCTGCATTTGCTAGTTAATGATTTATTGCTTCTGATATTTATGTTTTCTGTAAATGCTCAATAAATGGTATGTTTTTATGCAATTTGGAAACTCTTTACTGTAGAGACCCTCTAAATTTGGGGCAGACCTATACCAGCTTGCATCTGTCCGGAGACCTTATATAGTCCTTTATATATATACAGTATTTTTTGTGGATGATCCTCCTAAGTAACACAAATATGTGATATGGACAGCTGTATATTTTAATCTTCTCCAGCACTGAATGATTTACATGTGAATACTTAAAGCTGAAAAGGGATTTTTTTTTTTTTTCCTCTTTTCCCTTTTAAAAATAAGGGTTTTTTAAAATTATCTATTTCCTTGGGGGGGGGGTGTCTGATTTCCCCAGTCATATGCCTCAATGCTACAGGACCAAGAGAAACCTATAGAAATTATTTCATTTTTATCCTCTTTTTTCTTCACCAGGAAAGTGCACAGGCTGTGGGATCCTATCGCTTTCTCATGCCGTGGTTAGTTTCCAGGTCAAGGCGTGGCTCTGGAAGATAATAACTACCAAGCCACCACATCAAAGTAGACCTTGTGTATCAAGACCTGTATTGCTCCTGGGAAGGAGGCTGAGACCCCAAAGCATCAGCAGTGCTGCTGTGAGGACCCACTTGGTTTGCATCACAATGTCATGTGCACGTGGGATTCTCCCCCAAGGCCTATGGATTGACGCTTAAGCAGATTTTCTGATTCTCAGTGTCACTTTCTCTTCCCCAGAGAGAGGGCTGCTTATGTATTTAAATATCAGTATATGGCTACAGATAATATCTATTAATTATTATGTGAAAATAAAGTCAGTAATTAAGGTCTGCACCACACCTCTCCCAAAACAGGTAGGTAAAATCACACTAGAAGCAATCAACAGTGATCCTGGTCCTGAATCAGCAGGATGTAATAAAATAGAGAAAGGAGTTCTTGTAAACATTCAAAAACGGTAAAAAGCACTTACTACACCAGTGTTATAATTGCCCTCTCTCCCCCTCCCCTGTCAAATAGTTGTAAGTCAGGTCTTTAAATGTAGGCTCCAAACACTACCCTTCCTCAAAATTAAGGAACCAAGGATGGTAATTTCATACAAATGCAATACTAGCTCTTAATACATTTATCATAATTTGCACCATTTCCCAAACCCTTACCTCCATGAAAACCCTAGCTATGTTTAATTACGTGATGCAGTCCTATCCACTTTGCATAAAACTTGACCATCTCAGTTCAAGAACTTGTGAATGCTTTGGGTCAATATTAAACTAGAATATATGTGTGTCTCTCTTGACATGTTGGTTAGTTTAGGGTTCAGTGCATTTGGAAAACCCAGAAAATGGATCAATTTGGTCATCAGGTCACTCATGTTGCGCAAATGCACTCTAAGAGCAACACAAGAGGAATTCTGGAGAAAAATAGCAACACCCTAAGTTTCACTGATTCGGGTTTCAGCGACTGTTGTGCATTCTGATTTGTACACCATTTTAGCTCCACTCACTGTGCTGATTGCAGCAATAGGTTTAGCCATAATCATTTGTCCTGGATGCCTTGAAAGGACAATTTATGGTTTGCCATGGTTAACTCTCTTGATTTTTTGTGCCAGTTTGGAAAGGCCAACCAACAGTTGTATTTGGTACACTGCTGTTGGTGGAGGAGGAAAGATTGGGCTTACATATATGAGGCTACTGTAGCTGGGCTGAAAAAATCTGGATGACTACTAGAAGGCAGCTACGGGTTGCAGACTTCTTTGCTGCCATCTAGTGGTTGTCTGGATTTTTGCTGCCAGTTATAATAGCAATAATACAGTGCTTCTCAAACTTGGCAACTTTAAGACACGTGGACTTCAACTCCCAGAATTGCTGGCTGGGGAATTCTGGGAGTTGAAGTCCACGTGTCTTAAAGTTGTCAAGTCTGAGAAGCATCACTGTAATACAAGTACACGGAGAGAGAGAGAGGGAGAGAGAGTGTACCATCCAGTTTCCTCGTTATTATTTATTTCTTTACATTGATTGGCTGCCCAGCTCCAACTTCTTCCATGCAGCCTTGTGCTAGCAATTGCGTACAGAATCATCCAGAGGTGGACCAGACTCATGTGGCCGAGCACTGAAGATAACGTTGCAGAGCAGCAAGCACAGGGGCAATAAAAGGAAAAGAAACCCCAGATGATATTTGGTCAGACTTTTAATAGCACAGTAGAGCCAAGAGTAGCTGTGCACAACAACTGACAATAAGTGGCTCTTCCTGTAGTATTTGCCCAAAGGTAATAACAATGCACTCGCTATTACTAATAAACCTAATTACTCCCACTACAAGAGAAATTAGTCAAGGGGAAAGATCTAGCATGAGTAAACAGGATGATTGGCTGTTGGTTTCACTTTTGCAGATACTTTTGTTCAGGCTGAAAGGTCTTACCACTCTCGGAGGCTTGCCAAAGCCTCCCTTAGCAAGGCAGAGGTGTGGTTATAAGGTAGTATTTCTGGTTTCATGCATGATTTATGAGATATTTTGATGTAAAAGAATTTTTTAAAAACATGGTTTCTCTTGAAGAATGCCCCACCAAATTATTATTTTCCTAATCCCAAATTCCTGAAAGCTTTTGGTATCAGTTCTGAGCAGTCATGATACCTGCATTCACATATCCTGCTCAGCCATGTTTGCTGGGTGTACACGTGTTAAGATGTAATCCAAGGTTTACAAAGTTGATAACTGGGTTCGCACAACACATTCAACCCAAGCGAAGCAAAATGAATCTAGTTCCCATTGCTCCAAATGTATGGGATTTGTAGGGCTGGTCCAGCAAGAAATGTAAGCAGATCTGGGAATATAGAGAGTAAGGAAGATTACCTTGGTAGAAATATGCAGGAATCAATATTTAGGCAAAAGGGGCTGAAGTCCAGTAGGTCCAGATAAAATTCAGAAGCAGCTCAGTCAGATACCTCTTTAATTCATTGAACTATAAGGAGGAGGTACAACACAGTCAGACTTGCAAGTTTGTTATTTAGCCAATCTCAATGAAAGTAGTTTTAGCCTTCTTGTGGAATTGATTTCATGGTCTGGTCCAGCTAGGGGATTGAACGGGAACCTTTCCTTCCTTGTGAATTTCACTGGCAGTCAAACAGCTTGACAATCCCAATTTTATGCCCTTTTATCACAATGCTACTATCATTCCACCTTGAGCTTCCACAAAGCCATGTTCCATAAACTTCATTCTACTTCACCCTTCTTTTCAGGGAATTGTATTTGCAAGACCAGCCCAACTTTGGTCATCTTTGATAGATTTCCATGTTTAGCTGGGTTACTGGGAAAAGTGTCTGCACTTTAGGAATGAGTATGGACTGCAAATAGCTATTCAATGGCCAATCAGCATTCCTAAATATTCATCCCTACTAATCTCATTTGGGCCATATCCATTTGCTAACTGAGACAGGAATGGAGAGGCAGGAGAGCATATCTTTATGCCAACAAGATGTTCTTTTGATACAGCAAGGCCAGATTGCTCCAAGGATTACTAGTGGGGAAAGGCTCTCAGCTGTGTAAATACTGCTGAAATTATCCACTCTCCCCTCTACACCTGTCTACATTTATAAATGAGATGGGAAATTCTAATTTCTGATAGCAAATCTGGTAGTATTTGGTTTAGATTAACAAATAAGGAGGTAAGTTGAAGGGAAGGGAATTCTTAAAAAATAGTATCATAGTCTAATTCTCAAGCCTTGCTTATCTGACTTATCTGCAGTTCCAGGCCTTGCTTATGTTCCTTTGCCTGCTCAACAAAAATCAGATTTATGCCTGAGTGAATGTGCATCAGATCAGACTTTCATGGTGCTTTAGTTACAGAGATCAACATATGTTCAGGATGCTTCCAATCAAAAATTTGACTTAGTAATCACTTCAGAGAATTTATGGCATTGTCTGGAAATCCAGACATCAACAGCTTTTATTGGTAGCCCTCTTACATTTTCTTTCTTTCCTCCCTCCCCTTTTTCTAAGGAGGGAAATACTGTGTACCTACAGCTTGGGCATCCTGTGACATATGAGACAGGAATGGATGACAATACTATTTTTCAAAAGGCTAAGTTTATGTGTTTTTACAGCAAGTGATTCAAGCCAGTCTTCAGGCCTACCTCAAGATGAGATGGCACCCTTTGCATGGAGAGAAGGTGACTGGCCTGACAGTTGAACCTTATTCCAACCCAAGAGATGAAACTGAGCTTTTCTGAATGCAGGACCAAAGTTTAGGAGCCTGGGCCGTGTTGTTTAGCTTACCTAGTGCAATTCTTCTATACCCTGTTACCGATTTTCACGCTTCCATCATTTGCTACCTATGGCAGCTGCCTCAGTCAGCCTAATGAGAGCTGTCCTAGAGCACTGCTGGAACTACTCTACTCAACCCCTTTTTAAAATTGGTTATATACATATTGGAGAGCCAAAGTCACAGTATTGGATTAGTTTACAGCTTCCCCACCCCACCATTGAGCCAATGAGTATAAACATCTTTTGGTGATGCTGGGCTGATGTTGGGGGCTGGGTTTTTTAAAAAAATTGTGGCTGGTTGGATATGCTTTGATGATTTTTGTGGATTTTATGGCATTTTGTCTTATATGGTTTTATGTGTGTAAACCACCCATTATACCTGAACTTGTGAAGATCTGAAAGTGGATAGAACATGCCATACTAGCAGACTTGCACTCATTCTGCCTGACCAAAAGGTATTCAACCAGGAAGTCTGAAAGAGAGCCGGGCTTATCTTTGCTAGAATGTGAGTACAGGTCTCCATGCTACTTGGAGTGTGAAAAGCGTAAAGCAGGATCCAGATTATATGGAGGACTGTACAGGGTAATATGAGTATAGTTTTCTTTCAGGTGTCCCAGCTGAACACATGAAGATTGGAGAAGATGGTAGGACTTACCCTCCACCCACTTTCAAAACACTATTCATGGCTTGATCCAATGTGTAAAACAGCTTCATCTTTCAATTAACTTTACAAGGTTGCTACAATGATGAAATGACTGTCAGGGAGAATCATACATGCTGTCTTCAGTTTCTTTGGCGAAGTAATAGAATTAAAGCAGTCTGAACTGCAGTGAATTGTACTTCACTCAGGATTTTTATCCATCCAGCTGCACCAAAAATAAAAATGAGCAAGCCAAGAGCAAGCTAAATGCTTCTCTCAACAAAGAGGTATTCAACTGGCAGTAGAAAACCATCAGTAAAAGGGCAGATCTCAGAAGGCAGGAAATTCCACATTCTGTAGTATTCCTATCACCTATTTCCTTACACCATCTTCTAGAATCATCCAAACATTATTGTGCTAAATAATAGAAATGAGGGCAGGCTTTGTGCTGGGCAGTGGTGCAGATGGGTCTGGAATGAGAGGGGATTCTGGTAAATGGAGTATAAAGTAGAACAGATTTGGGCTGCAAAAATCCCAGCTGAAACCCTGGGTAGGGAAAAATTTCTACCCAGATGGCTGCTTCCTTTTATTTCCACACTGTCACAAGTATTCTTCTTCTTTATGATGGTCATAGACCAATACAATAGTGTTATTCTGTAAGACAAACATAGTCACGCTTAGGATATTAACAACACATAACAAAATATATATATTAAAATCAGTTAAAATACGCTAGTTATCTATTTAACTCTATATGCAAGATCTAGGGTGTAGCCTATTTTAACTATTTGAGAATATAGAATTTTTCAAGAGTGCATTAGGTATAAAATATAAAACATGAAAAACTGCATTACGACTATGTTGCATATGTAGATAAAATTATATAAAATTTACTATTGTATACAAGACAGTTACGAAGGTTGGCCTCTCTTGATGTGTTGGATCTTCATTGCTGCAGCGCAGAACCTGGCTACCTGCACCGTAACTGTAGCAGTTTTTTCTATAAGCAGCAATTGCATCTACTCAGGAACTGTGAGTCCAGGATGTTTACTAATCAGCGGTGTAATGAATTTAATGCGGATGTCTTTGTAGAAGGCACAATGCAGAAGGACATGGTCTGTGGTTTCAACCTCCCCTGAGTCACATGGACAAAGCTTTGCGACCAATGGAATTTTTTTATATTTGCCCTCCAATATTGCAGATGGGAGGGCATGGCAGAGGGCTAAAGAGAAGGCTCTCTGATGGGTGGGAATTTCGAGTTGCTTAAGGTAGCTAGCGGCAGAAACGGTGTATTTTTTATGCGCAGGAGACAGGAAAAGTGGGGCCTTCCCTATGTCTGTTTGCCTCTCTACATCCTTTATCCTTTGTTTTAATTCTAATTTTGCTTGGTTAAAGTCCATCTCTAGAAAAGTAGCTGGAGTGTATCCTAGCTATAAAATATTTGAATTAATGGCCTTCATCCATGAAGACTGAAAGTTTTCTTGAAAAATAAGTGGTGCTAGGCCTTTAGGATATAGTTTAAACTTTAGCCAGAGGATTAGAGAGGCTAGACACACAACCCTAACCATGCCAGTTTCAAGTCGTAGGTGAGCGTTTGACATGCAGCTGGGCATCTGAAGTAACGCTCTGATAAATTTGGTTTGTACTTTTTCCAGTGGTGTAAAACATGAGGGGGAAGGTCCTACTAAAGTCCCGTAAAGAAGTTGGGCTAATGACTTGGCCCGAAAGAGTTTAAGTGCCTCTGGAACATAAAATCCCCCCTTATATCAGAAGAATTTTAGAATGGCATTGGCCAATTGTTATCCAATGGGTGCAGCATACTCGCAGTGAGCTTTCCTCGAACCTGTAGCGTGAATAACTATACCTAAGTACTTAAAGCTGGACACTTGCTCTATTTTGTGTTCGTGGATGTTCCATGCGTTACATTTTGGTCTTTTTGCGAAAGCCATTATCCTGGTTTTCTGGTAGTTTATTTCCAGCTTCTCGCTGTCACAATAAGAGCCAAAGATTTCAGAGCTCCTCTGGGGGTTCTGGATAGAACTACAGCATCATTTGCATAGAGTAGCTTGGCAATTCTGCGATCTCCTAATTTGGGAGGATGGAATTCTGGCTTATTTAAGCAGTTCACCAAATTATTGATATATAGGTTGAAGAGTAGAGGTGTCCTAACAACCAGGAAACACGCTGAGACAAGGAACTGGTCTCTAATATTTATTGCTAGTACTTAACAGGAATCCTAACAAACTGAAGAAGCGTGGGAAAAACCCAGACATATAAACCCCAAAGGTTAAGGCGGTCCCGATCTGTGTCTCTTTGAATGGCTGAACAATTCCTCAGTGCTACGCATGCACTTAACAGTCTGGATGGGAGCCCCCTGCTCGCCATCCTTACTCATGACAAGAGGGGCCAAAATACAGCCCTGTTTCACCCCCTTTTGGACTTTTATCGGCTTCGAGAGCGCCTCTTGCCTATTGCACCTAATCTTAAGGGTTGTATTAATATGTAGGGCATGGATTAGATGGGGAAGCCTGCGATCGATTGATGTTGCTTCTAGCAACATGGAGTATAAAGCAGAACTATCAGATTTGGGCTGCAAAAATCCCAGCTGAAACCCTGGGTAGGGAAAAATTTCTACTGAGATGGCTGCTTCCTTTCATTCCCACACTGTCACAAGTATTCATGTATATACCTACACAACAATGACCCTCTTCAATAAACAGGCTTGAAAAACACTATTGGTACACACAGGAAACCGTCTTTCAAGTCTAACTGTAATGTGTAAACTATATGAATATAGGATGGGTTGTAGCAAGTGGGAAATGTAAGAGGAACTTAACTGCAGGTACTAGATATGGACTGAGGAAAGCCATTCAAAGTTTCTGTATCTGCTGCTTTCTAGTGGTTCTCTGGATGTCTGCAGCCCAGATAGCTCTAGCTTAACCCCTTAATTGCATGTGGCAAAGAGTTTGAAAAACCTCTCAAATGGAAAGCCCTTTTTAAAGCCAGCTGTTGCAAAGGGATTCAGGAGATGGCATAGACTCCTCAGGGAGAGCACATGGGCCGCATCCAGCCTACTGGTGTCCAGTTTCCACTTACCTGTTTAAAAGAAGAGAAATTAAGTCTTTGCATCATTCTTTCTGTTTTCTAGCCTTGAGGATCCACCGAGTCTGCACACCCACATCTTCCCTAAAATTTTTGCAACCTTGAATGAGAATCCTGAACACATAAGGTATATTTATGCTGCGTGTGATCTGCAGCAAAAGGGAAATGAGGGAGGGGTTACAAAAATCCGACAATGTCTAGATGGCTGCAAAGAGTTAAGAGCGTTGTTATATCTTTGCCACCATTTAATGGTCATATGGACTTTTGCAGCTCTGATCTGATATCCTAGCACAGGAAATGTGAGGAGGATGGGAAGCTCCAAGCTGATATGGTGGTTTTATAATTAGCTTAGCAGGAAATATGTACAGAGCGCAGGAGAGATATTCTTGACTCTTGCAGTTTCATTAGTCATTCACAGAGTCTTCAGTGTAACCAATGACCAAAGTAGATGAATGCAGATGTGAATAACTTTTGGTAGAATGTGTTTAATGTAAGGTGTTCCAGCCTTCAGCACAACAGCAAAAATCTCTTCATTTGTATGAATCCAGTGGATCGGCATGAAAGAGCTGATTCTTTACCATTTTCCTTTAAGGGTTTTGTTATTCCACCCTCAGTTTGCCCAATCCCATTTGCACATCCATAGGGCAAGATTGCAAAAGCTGTTTTTTATCAAGAGGTACGCCAGTTCTTGACACACCTTGATGATAGAATGGGGGAAATTTTGTTTTTAAATATTGACAGATAAAGTTCATTCCATCATGTTGAAATGACAGCAGCAGCAACTTGTGGAACAATGTTGGAGGTTGCCTGCAGTCTTGCTCATTCTAGTGTAAGGTTTATATTTGGACACAATAAACCTTGTCTGGTGAATGAACTGTCTATTACACATCAGACATCGGTGGAGGATTGATCTCCTTTAGCAATTCACTTCCAGGTCTGACTAACAAGCAGCAACAAGATTCTCAGCCCCAGACTATGCTTCTACTGGAGTAGGACATGTGTCACAAAAGAGTGATGCCAACAGAGAAAGGTATTGCTTACCTAAGGAATGTGTCAAGGCCAGAGTTTGCAAAACTCAGCTTTTTATTCTTCAATACAGTGATACAAGCAGAACAAGAAAGTGAGTAAAGGCCAAAGAGGAAAATGGTATCAGCAGAAGGATGCAACCCTCTTATGGGTCACACTGTAGCCATAGAGCTCCAGGGAAGTCCTGGGAGTGGGGAGAGTGACAAGATTTGGATCACAGTATCTCTGCACAACCCCCCTGGCCTTACTTGTGTGCAATATTGGAAATATGAAAGAATGGAGCTTGCATCATGATGTCACAATGCATGTTTCATCATTTTAGCATTCTTGTGGATAAGAATGGTTTACAACCCTTAATGCCCCATTGGCACTTCCTCCCCCTCAAATTTTACAGTTAAAATTTTGGGCCAAACTTTTAAATTATGGCTGTAGGATTTTTTTTCCCATTCTGGGGCAAACAATTATGTTAAGCCTCCAATAGATCTCATACATCTGTTTCGTTCAACAAACAAACCACCCCCAAATGAAAAAGTGGGCCAAATTTGTGTCCTTTCTCCTCCAGTAAGGTCACTGCAAATTGACCATCACTGCTACAGCCTTGGGTAGGGGGGGTGGAGAAAAATCAAGTAGCCCATTCTTAACAATCAAGCCATTATTTTCTTGCATTTTAAACAAAACAATTACGAAAAGGGTTCGGGTTTTAGCATTGATGAGGTTGTATAAAGACTTTTGTTTAAAAACTCATATTGTGTGTGTATATAGGTGTGTTTGTATAGGTGTAAAATGGAGGGAATGATGTAGCTTTGACCTTGTCTATTAGCTAGATGCAATGCTTTGGAACATTTTCCACATGGTTATGTGGTAACTAGGGTGAAAGACATAATACCTGAAACAACAAAACAAATGGATATCTTTGGTTTAATATCTCTTTGTTTAATGTATACATGACAAATTCTCTTCCTGGTGCAGTTCTAAAGGTCTGTGAATTACACAAGATTCATCAACATTAAAAGCACTGTGCAACAGTGCATCATTATTTTTATTTTGAAGGAAAAATAGTTATTTTGAAAGGAAAATTAGGATCACAGCTATTGGGGGATGGGAGATTAAGCTTTCCCCTTTGGGGCTTCTGATGAAAAAGCTGCCCCCCTCCCCAGACTTTCTAACTGCTTTGAGAGCTTTCCTCTCAGGTTTAACAATGAAGAGGATCAGGAATGGCAGGAATCACACAGACTCATATAGGAAGGTCAGCCTCATTTCCATCTGTTACAGTCCTGACTCTTGTGAACATCCCCTCAAGGGGAAATTTTTAGTTTTCAATGGCCATGTTAGCTGGGAATTCTGAAAGATGCCTTCAACTCACCTGGAACACAGCAGGTTAAGGAAAGTTGCTCCAGACAGAAGGAGGCATTCCAGAAGACTATGCCCGCCTTGTCTCTTGTTGGGCCAAGAGGGCCCAGGTTCTCTTTGTTTACAGCATGCCCCAGATCTTTGTCATAGCTTGCTTGCCTTCTGAGATTGTGCAATTAGGCCCATGACTAGGTCATTTTGAACCTAATAATAGACATTCTGGAAATTACCTGCACTTATAGTGAAACCCATGAGGTGATTACTCTAGCACAAGAGTGGCTGTTGTAAATATCCACACCCTTCCTTACCTGCATACAAATGTGTTATTAAGAATGAAAACAATCTGCCTCATGCCAATTATCTTCCCTCAGAATGGGTTTGGCAACTGACTGCAGCTTTATTCACTGGAATGAATGAAAGTGTTTTTCTTGCAATTGTCATGTCCTTTGAAAATCGGCATGAACACCTTGCATCAGAGAATAGTAAGACATATTGCACTGGCCAGAAGGCCACACACTTCCACGTCATCCTGGATCATGTTTCGCAACATGTCACTGTCAGTTCATCAACATACTTTATTTCAGGCTAGAAAGCCAGTTTCTATTTATGAAGGCTGGCTGTTACCATACCTAAATTGATGGTTGTAGAATGTAAGTCACAGTCTATAGGAGCTAGTCATTCATTGATTGATTACATGCCATCAAGTGGAAAGGTTGCTAGGGGACAGGAAGAACCTTGTTAGATCTGAACAAAGGTGCATTAATGGACCATCAAATGTAATAGGTTTGGAGAATCTGTGATCTTCCAGATTCACTGGACTCCAGCTTCCATCACTCTCAAACAGCATTCCCATATTCAGGGATAATGAGGGGAACATCTGGAAGGCCAACATCTGGAAGGCCATCTCTGTAAGATTGATTGATTGAGTGATTACATGGCATCAAATCAGTGTCAATTTTTAGTGACCACATAGATAGATTTTCTCCACGACAATCCATCCCTAACCTGGTTCTGCAGGTCTTCCAATGGTGCACCCATTACCACTGTAACTGAGTCCATCCACCTCTTCTCTTTCCTTCCACCTTTCCCAGCATTAGAGCCTTTTCCAGAGACCTAGGTCTTTGCATCATGTGTCCAAAGGAGAATAGTTTGAGCCTGGTCATTTGTGCCTTAAGTGAGAACTCTGCGTTGATTTATTCTAAGATTCATTTGTTTGTTTTCTTGGCTGTCCATGGTATTCTCAGTTTTGTCCAACACCAAAATTACAGTGGTAATGGGTGAATATTCTTCCTACCCTGTTTCTTCATCATAATCTGATATTAGAAGGATGTTACCTTTGACCATAGGATATGGGTAATGACAGTTGATAAAAATATTGCTCATCAGGTGAAGTCATATCAGTTCTATCCATTGCAGCCTTGAACAGCTAAGGTTGTGCCTATACTGGCACACTCAATTTCTTAATAGTGTCATGTAACGGGATTCATCGTAATTATAGAACCACCTGGTTCATGAACTTTGAGGTGCTGTCTCTTTTATAGTATCTACGTATTTTCCATTCCAATGATAAAGGAATAGTTATTGCAGCTATTGTGGTGTTCTTCTTAATCAGTTAGAGGTGCACTCTTTGATATTCAATATATTTTGCTGAGGGTTCCATTTTTTCTAAAAAATGTGTAACCTTCAAAATATGTTATTTTTTTGTAATGATTGACAGCAGGCTTGTCAGATGTTGCTGAAATATAAATCCCTTGTTCCTGACTGTTGGGCACAATGATTGAGTTACAGTGTAACATTTGGAAGGGTACTGACTGGTTTTCCACACCTGGTCTACAGGCTTAGGCATATGTAGTCAGATTTTTCTGAAAACAAAACAAAAAAAGTCGGATGGATCAGGTTGCAAACCATTTTTCTAAAACACATTTATGATGCTTTTGGAATTCCCTATTTCTGTTTATTTTCAGCTTGATGGTGCTCAGGCTGCATTAAATTTTCTCTGGGTTTTAGTGGGACCTGATATTTATTGTACTGCTGCTGACTTGTCTTGTTTTTATTGCCTCGGGACTTTTATCTTTTAAGGTTTTCATCTGATTTTATTTTGTTTCGTGTTTTTAAAACATCGTTGGCTGTCTCAAGACACTTTGACTAAAAGTGAGATAGGAATGAAGTTGGCATGTCTTTTCTGAAAGAGGACTGGCCCAATCTCACTTCAGTTTAAAGCCTTCTTCAGTATTCAAGAGAGCGACTTCTTTGAAGCTGATGCATTCCAGATATGTTCAGCTGTAGAACATCTCCCCTGTCAAAATACCTTTTCGGTTTACCAGTTGGTTCTCTTGCTGGTTCTGCTACCAATGAATGTACTACCAGTCTGCTATTATTTCTGCTGCCATGGGGTTTTGTATGGCCATAGTTTTTACTGTTTTTATTGCTGATGAGGGCAGTGGCACTATGTTTATTTATTTATTTATCAGATCTGTCACCACCCATCTCCTCCCACTGGAGGGTCTCTGGGCAGTTTACAACAGAATACTCAGTAAAACAATAAATATAACATTACATACCGTTAATAATATAAATAAAAGTAAAGTCCAGATGGCTGTATCTCATCCAGTCTTCATGTGGAAGGGGCACTTCAAGGCCCTAGCCAACCCCAGGCATGACTCTTCTCCTCCCCACCCCAGGCCAGGTGGCAGAGCCAGGTCTTCAAGTTTCTCCAAAAGGCCAGGAGCGATGGGGCTAGCCTCAACTCCGGGGGCAAGATGTTCCAAATGTTGCCTACTTCTATGCCATTTGGCCTACTCCACAGAATCCTCTTGCAGCACCAGGTGAGAACAGGGCTTGCTTGTTCCTGACTGCTCCTTCTGCTTCACGCTACAGCCCTCTTCTGCACCTGTTGGCCTAAGAGAGGTCAGAGGCAGGGGACAACCCCTGACATGTTTTGTGCCCCCCCATCCATGCCTGAGAGCTGTCAGTCTGAATATGTGTCTCCTGACCTTTTGAAAGAGTGTCTTTCAAAAAGCTGAAGAGTTACAGTCAAAGAAGAGAGCTAAGGGATAAAGCAGCAGTTCTCCTGATGTGCTGGAGTATCCCTTCTGTTTCTCCCTGCACTTCTCTCCCATGCCTGGGACCTGTCACCTGGGTTCCTTCTTGGATACAGGTTTTGTGCTCTTTCAAAAAACTGCTAGATTCATTTTTGAAAGCCCAACTGGCAGGTCACTGGTGGAGGACCTCCATGCATTAGGCTTGTTAGATGGGCAGCTTAACAGCTGGCTAAACCCACTGTTTAATGAACATTAATTAAGTTAATGAAGATATTGAAGTAGCAGATAGCTTCTGCCTTTTAGGATCAACTATCAACAGTAAGTAGGGACGCAGTGGCGCTGCGGGTTAAACCGCTGAGCTGCTGAGCTTGCCGATTGGAAGGTTGGCAGTTTGAATCCGCGTGACGGGGTGAGCTCCCGTTGCTAGTCCCAGCTCCTGCCAACCTAGCAGTTCAAAAACATGCAAATGTGAGTAGATTAATAGGTACCGCTTCGGCAGGCAGGCAACGGCGTTCCATGTAGTCATGCTGGCCACATGACCACGTAAGTGTCTACGGTCAAACGCTGGCTCTTTGGCTTTGAAACAGAGATGAGCACCGCCCCCTAGAGTCGGACACGACTGGACTTAATGTCAAGGGAAACCTCTACCTTTACCTATCAACAGTAAGGAACAAGCAATCAAGAAATACGCTGCAAGCACTTGGTAGAGCAGCCATGAAGGTCTTGGAAAATATATTCAAATGCTGTGATATGTCTATGCCTACATAGATCAGATTCAAGCAAGCCATGGTATTCCCCATGACACTCTATGGAAGCAAAAGTTGGACTTTAAAGAAGCAAGATAGAAAGAGTATTGATGCCTTTGAACTTTGGTGTTGGAGAAGACTCCTGAGTATACCCTGGACAGCCAAGGAAACAAACCAATGGATCATCAAACAAATCAACCCAGAGTTCTCACTCGAGGCACAAATGACCAGGCTCAAATTATCCTATTTCGGACCCACATCCCAGCTCTCTGAAAAAGGCTGTAATGCTGGGAAAGGTGGAAGGAAAGAGAAGAGGCTGTCCAGCAGCAAGATGGATGGACTCAGTTACATAGGCAATGAGTACACCATTGGGAAACATGAAAGAACAGGTTAGGGATAGATTGTCATGGAGAAAATCTATCTATGTGGTCAAAAATGACTTGATGGCACATAATCAATCAATCAATCAAACAAACAAACCCATGCACTGTACCTAAACCTACCATATTAAGGAGAATGTTGAGGTAGTTGGTTTTCCTGCCAGCAGATGACACTTGGAGGAAGGGGAAACAAAGCTAGGGGAATCCACCAAAGGCTTTCCTTAGATTGCAAAGACATCAACGTTGACTGGTCTCATTACTGAGGCAGGATAGGATTCAGCAGCAATGGCAGAACAACATGTGCCAACATACTTTTCAGCTGGTTCATGGACTGGAGGAAACCACTCTAACACAGCTGCCTGCCTGTGCTCTGTATGAAAGTATGTACTCAGACCTATGACCCTTCCCTTGATTTCTCAACTTGTGACAATTCATAATCAAATTTATGAACTAATTCCACTGCTATGAGCAAGGAGGCACATGAAATTATATGAAACTTCTGTTTGTGATATTTAATTTGTGATGGTTTATTCACAGACCAGTCATCAGTCAATGAAGCAATCACCAGTCTATGATGATCATACACATACAAGCCACACGCCAAGGTTTTCCTTTATTCTAATAGCGGAGATGAAATCTCAAATTATTCTGTGCCTATTTTAATTTACATTGACTGTTAGGTGCCAAATTATTTGATCCAGGGTTATATCTTAGCAGGTGGCAATACTGCTGATTTTGGCTGAGTTAGGAAGTTAAGAAGGATCAGTCCAGGGAATAGTTTCAGGGAATGCTAGTATATTGTGAGAGTCTTTTTTGAATCAGCAGCACGCTGGCCGAATCAGTAAATAAACTGTTAAGCTGTATGAGAAAGCTAAAAGTCATTCTGGAATAAGGCTGTGAAAACCACCTCCACATTGCTATCAAGAAAACCACATGGACATGTCTGAGAAGTCATCAGGAGCTGACCTTCACTCGAAGGAGATGTTACTTTAGGTAATTTTATTAACCTAGATTCATAAAAGAAATTAAAATAATAATTTTTGAGATACAAAACTCAGCAAAGAAGGGCTGTGTGAAATAGCATAGCCAATATGAATTTTTTTTCACCTTCCTATCCAACTGTGGCTAGAAGTTATTAGATATTAGTTATCTATCCATAAAAGCAATGCTTTCCTCCTCTGTCTGATATGAAGAAGCAGATATGTCACCACTTTGCTGAAACTAGAGCTAGGCATAAATGGCTTTTCAAAATGTTTGCACCAAACGTATGGGCAGAGAACTTGGGCAGATGTTTTCTATGAATTTCCTTCCAGGGAGGAAGAAATTCTCTAGCACTATTACTGAAGAAACCCCTTTCTTTGGGGCTTGTGGAGGATTGATTTATTTAATAAATGTATATGGCTGCCTATCTCATATGCATGACTCTGGGCAGCTAACAGTTAAAAACAATAAAAATGTGATAAAAAGAAACAAGTTCAAGCAACAAGTTCAAAAACAATAAATGATAATGGTACAATGAAAGATTTACTCATACCCCATCGCCATCTCATTATGTAATTAGTGCGAGAACATCACACTCATTTGTAAGTATTTATCTTGTCCTTTGAAAGAATGTCTGATCCTAATATTTTTTCTGGTCCGCTTGAATGAGAACTGTAGGAAAGAATGCAGATTTTTTTTTCCTGTACAGCACTAGCTCAAACTTGCATCTGATTTGTGAATCAGATGCAACTAAGTGCAATTGGCTGCTCTCCACAAATCACATATAGGTGCAATTCCCACTAAGATTAATTGTTCTGATTTGAGACATTCTCAAGCTGGCAGATGATGCCCATTTCTTTGTCTTCATACTGAACACCCTTCCTCTAAATGTTCTTGTATGTGCACAGGCAGGAACATACAGTGCAGGATTCTGACTGCATGGAGCACTGCTTAGAGGCCTGTACTCAGGCACACTGAGGTATGTTGGGGGCATATATCTCAGTGCGTGGATGGTGTGGAGTAGGACTGACTTCCACTCGCCATCTGCTTTTGTATAAGTGGCAGGATTCTACTAACTTTTTATTCACTTATTTGATACCCCATCATTCTACTGTGGTGAGCACTTGAGGCGGCTAGCAAGAGTGGTCATACTGAAGTCAACAGTCAAATAAGTTATAAAGCACTGAATTTCATTTTGCTGCTCAGAAAGGGATTTCACCTCATTGAGCTTTGCCTGTGTTGGGAATCTTTGTATTAGACAGTACAGATGAGATGCACAAAGCTGTTGCCTTTTCTTACGGCAGTCAGCACATCCCAGAGCTTTGCACATGTACATCACAACAATTCAGCACATAGCTCCAGATGGTTCCCGTGAGCCTACCATCAACAGCTGCAGAGGCAACACCACAGAACATGGCAGTCCAATGAATCCCACACAAAGGGTGAAAGTTGCCTTTGTTTGCCTGTGATTCAGAGTTATAACATACTGCAAACATATGCCAGGCATAACAAAGGGACAGGGCACTTGGGATTGTGGAAAATAAAAGAAATGCAAGGCATCTGCTTCTCATCACCTATAAAAATGGTACAAAACTCCATGTCCATGGTGTTTGCAAACCAGATTTCAGAACAATAGTCCATATCGTGCAGTGATCTGTTGTTAAGAATCTTTTCCTAACTGCACTGACTAGTCAAGAAGTGATGCAGGCTTGTGACACTACATGGTTTTTGTAGCAGCAGTTAGCCCAATCTTTTCCACAAGATTGTTGGGGGGATAAAATTAAGGGAAACCCCCATGAAAGCTGCTTGGAGCTCCTGGAGAGAAGGCAGGATATAAACCTAACAAACATCATCATTGTCATTGCCATCATCTTCCTCTTCATTATCGCAATAGTAATATTAATACCTAGCCTCATGGGGGAAAAATAGTTCTCAAGATAGTCCTATGGGCTGGTTAAAAATATCCCATTTCCTCCCTGAGAAACAAGTAGAATGCAAATATGAAACGATCAGTTTATGAGACTAAGCACAAGCAGTCCTGGGTTGACTGGCAGGCACTTTAGAGTTAATTGTTACGCTAATGGTTACCACAGGAGATCAAAGATGAAATAAACAAGTTCCAAATTTCTGCACCAACCCTGCTTGGCTGTTTGGTAGATGAAGAAGAACAAGGGCCACAGCTGTGTGGTAGGCAGACTGTGGCATTTTATATGCAGAGGTTTTGCCTTTTGACATTGCCCAGTATAAGACAAGATGACAAGTGCAAGTTATGTTGCTGTTCAGAACTCCAGCTGCCGTATTGGGACTGGATGGGCACCTTGGTCCCACTCTGAGTTTGCAACAGAAGACATATCTGAATCTTCTTATACATAGGGAGCTACCAATACAGTATATGAGATTTCAGTTATATCTTCTGCTCCTTTCTGCATTTGAAAGGCTAATGTGGAGAGGGTTCCTGATTCAGTTCCAGTTAACCCTGTGCAAATCAGAAGTGATCTTCAGCAGCTTCTTATGTCCTATTCTGTGACCATAGCTAGGTCTCACAAAATAAAGCAGCCCATTACTTTCTGACCAGCTCTGTCGAATGGATTCTCACCAAGACAGCTAACTTACATTCTAAAAAGAAAAAAAAGAGGGCAGCAAGGTCATAAGTCCCACTGAAAGTGCTCTAGAACAAACTTGTGCAGAGAAGTGTTTGTGTGTGTATGTGTGTGTGATATAGTTGGTTTAATGGGACATTGATTGCTATGAATCAAAGGCCTTCCATTCCCTAGCTATGGGCTTCTAATAGGTATTTAAGAAACAAGTTGCTGGATTAGGCAGGCCTTTGATTTGATTCTGAAGGCCTCTTGCTATTTGAAACTGATGCTTTAAGAGGCACTGAACAATGGGAGAAGCACAGATGACAGACTGGGGAAAGAGGAATTTTCTGGACATTTTATAATTTTGTGAGTGATGAAGAGAAAGAATCTAAACTTTAGGCCCAGTGAGTTGACAGACAGATGCTTGGATTTTGGACTGCTTCAATTTAGATTGCAAGCAGGTATTACTATAATCTGGACATGTAAGAAACTAACAGATGAGTGAATTGTAAATCTATCTCTAATAGGCTAATTTATTGTGTGCAAATAAATTTTCTTTCTACACTAAAAGCTGTTTAAAAATGTATCCACTACTAGTACAGTATCCCAAATTGCTACAATCCAAAATTTTCCCATTGGGGTATACAAACAAATGGAAAGCAAAAGAAGGCATATAGATAAATTTGAATTATCTAACAGGTCAATTATACTTAGGATGGAAGAAATTGTCTTCTTCTGCCTGATGAACATGGGGCTCATTAATTCAGTGTGTCTGGAGCAGTCTGTGTGGGCCCTCAACAAGCCATGCTTAATTTGCACAAAGCACAAACACGCAGATCACCCGCTGTCAAAGCATCTGTGAACTTCTTTCTGGAAACACTTATGATGAACATTTCTACATTGTCAGTGTATTATGCATGCATGCAACAGTGTGGTTATTGGGTATTCTAACATTCTGTTTCAAAATATTAGTTCAGCTTTCAAAATATTATTTCAGCTAGGCAGGTGCATACACTGAAACAGCTAGGAGGTGAAGTTCTACCAATGGATAGTTAAGCATGCCCAGGGCCACAACTAGGGTCTGTGTCACCCGGGACAAACATGGATTCCGCACCCATTTTGGTGCCCCCCAGCACTTATTTTGGTGCCCCCCAGTGCTCATTTTGGTGCCCCCCAGCACATGCCCGGGTTGCCCCTTGCTAGTTGCAGCCCTGAGCATGCCCCAGAGCTATATTCAGCCTTGAAAGAATATTGGAACTTACACAATTCACTTCCACTACTGTCCTCATTCTTAACCTCTTCCTGAGTGGCCCCCTTTCCAATTCTCTGGAGCAGGGAAGGAAGGATTAGGATTAGTGTTAGTATTAGCAGGAAAGAAAGGGATTTGGTTCTCTGCTGGTTAAAAAGTTCTCCCTCAGATGAAATTTGAGACCCAGTGACTTCATGGACATGCAATTTTCTTGGAAACAGGACAGAAATAGTTTGCTCTTGTCCTCCTCTAGGATGCTTTTTGGCATTCCAATCTCACCTGCAGTTCTGGGATTCCCTAGTAGTCCCCTATTCAAATACTAATGAGACCCAACTTTGCCTAGTTTCTGTCAAGGAGCAGAGATGGCCTTGAAGAAGGAATTCAAATGCCATTATGTGAACATCAGCTTAGACCATATAGACAGGAGGAGGTGAGGAAAAAACTCAAGATTTCCTTGCCTTGATTCTTTTTAATATAAAAGGGGAAAGAGAAAATCTCTGTCAGGTATTCAAGATTCTATTATGTATCCTGCAACAATAAGGAGTCCCAGTAGTTCATCTGGTGTCTATTTCCAGTCCTGGTCTGTCTCAAAGGGCTGACAGTTTCTGCATTTAAAGAAGATGAGACAAGTGCTACCACTTGCTAGGGCTGTCCTCAATTGGTAGACACAGTTGCGTATAATCCATTTAAAGTAACATAGAGGATTTCCTCCTAGTCTTGCCAAGCTACAGCCTAATCACATTCACAAGTCTCAGTATGCTAGCATTCTAGATTATCCGGAGGAGGTACATTCTGGTGCATGACACCTGTGTGCTCCTGCTTAGTTCCTCCTGCAAGCATGAAAGGCTAAACCAACTTGAGATGTGATATTGAAATATAGATCCTGCTTTGTGGCTTCCAATTATTCATGATCTGTAATCCAGAACAAACTCTACTTTATGATGCTGGATTGTATGTGGCACAGTGAAGTGAGATGCTAGTAAGTTTGATTTCTGGTTAGTTCAACTATCCATTCTAGATAGAGGACCTAAGCAGGCATGATCAGACCCCATGCATTAGCTTCCTGGCTTGCTGATTATGATGTATAAATATGGTCACTGTGTCGTGTGACTCACCTTTGCCTGCTGCCTATGACAGTAGCAGCCCCATTTGACCGGTGGTGGCAGGGCCGCACCTGGGGGGGAGCAACCGGGGCATGTGCCCTGGGTGCCATGCTGGGGGGGGGCACCAAAATGAGCACGGGGGGGGGGGCAAAATGGGCACAGAATCCATGTTTGGCCCAGGTGACACAGACCCTAGTTGCAGGCCTAGGTGGTGGTGGAGTAATAGGGAGGAACATCTGTTTTCAGTCCATATCAGTTCTCCATCTCATAAAAATTATACTGTTTTACCCTACATCTACATTAAAAGAAAATAAAAAAGCAAAGCAAAACACTGCAAAATAAAAACAAAAATCAAAGCCTTTTCATGCATTTTCTCATAAGAATGCATTCTTATTTCTTTCTTTCCCCAAACCACTGGACACATTTTTTTTACATTTAAATATTTTATTAGTAAAGTATAACAACTAGAAGATATGATGAAATACAACCAAAAGTGTAACATTGCTAATATAATCAGAAAAGAATATATAAAATAGTAATTAAATGAATGACATTTGAAGAAACAAAAGATATATTAAGATCTTTTTAGCACCTCTGTCTTGGATTGTATTTTTATGTAAGAATATTGTTTTATTGTATTTCAATGATTATTTATTCTTGTTTTTATTGTAAACCGCCCACAGTAACTCCCTGAGTGAGATGGGCGGGAACTAAATTTGAAGAATGAATGAATGAATGAATGAATGAATGAATGAATGAATGAATGAATGAATAAATATCCATAAAGTATTAATACAGAACTAGCTCAATCCTTTAACATATTAAATCTTTCCATATAAACCATTACTCCATCTTCTCAGTTTAATATAGGATATTTCAGTACAATGATGTTTATATAATATACTTATATTTGGTTATTTAGATGCCTTAGTGTAATCAATATAGATAAGTGGATATTCTATCAATATTAATTACAGTTTTGGATATTATTGTTACAAGTATTATGATTATTTAACCTTTTCTTCAAAATTAAATGTAACATTGAAAAAGAATGAGAAAATAGAAGGAAAGCATACATCAAGGAGTTTGTTTTATAGTAAGGCTTTTGGTCTTAAGCTAAATAACTTGATATGAAAGTCTCCATCGTGTTATTACTCAGTGTGTTTATATATGTTTGCATGGATATACGTATGAGTATGAATATATGTGTTTTTATGCATGTTGATAAAGGAAGAAGAAGTGAACAAAACAAAACAGGTTTAGCAAATTTGAAATATTAAAGTATTACTAAATACCAAAAAAATTAAAAAGACAAAGAAGAGAATAAAAATTGAAGGGAGGAAAAGAAGAAAAGAAGCTGTTGTGTTTCTGACACATTTTTCTTTGACGGCAGCATTTAATTGTAAAATACGAAGAAGTGCCAATACAGAAGGATAACTATTTTGTTTTACATGTTAGTTTGAAAAGTGCAGATTTAGGATGTTTGTATGCTGATAAGACATTATCTGCACTGAAACTAACAAATTAGATCACAGGTGGTTTTAAAGGATTATCTCTCGACAGCATCAGATACTTTTCCCTATTGCTCATGCTACAGTATATAGATACATGCCATACAGAATTCTTTAGGAATCTCTTTAATGGTGAGAAACATCGCCTGTTAGACAGAACTCCTGCTAATGGGAGGCTAAAGCAATCTCTCCAGTTCTAGGAAGCTCTGGGTTGTTTTAGCAACAAGACATCCTTTTAAAGTCATTTTTAAGGCTGGGGAATTCTGGGAGCTGAAGTTCACATAGCTTAAAGTTGCCAAGTTTAAAAAATACTGGTTTAAGTCAACCTGAACTTGGATTTTTGATTGGGTGGTTTAATTCTCAGCATTTCATAGAAGTTCAGGGTATTCAAGATGGTTTCTGCTCTGAATCCAATACTGTATTTATGGCCCTGATGTGACCCAGATATAAATCCTAATTCAAATTTTTCCAGTTTGGTGCATGTGTGGCCCTTAAATAATACCAGGCAAACTAAGAAGGTATTTATGTCATCCTATATCCTGTTTATCACAAGCTATTTAGGCGACTTGGTGCCCTCCAGATATTTTGGATTGTCACTTTGTTATCCTTAACCCTTAGTCATGGTGGAGAGGGACACTATTGGGTGGACAGGGAAGAGATTTCTTCAGAGCCTGTCTCACCTTCCCTTCCCTTTAAAATGAGCAACAGTATTTCCTTTTTAATAAAAAACAATAAAAGAACCCTTTATTTTAAAATATTATGTCATCCTTTTTTTTTCAAAGGGGTTTAATTACAGGATCAAGAAGGTTTGCAAGTTTGAACGCTGAGAACACAAGAATAGTGAGTGAAGTTGTCAAACCCACAAACTCCGTGAGGTTCTCCCACCCTTAGTCTGGAACAACAAAAAGATGAATGTACAAGAAATGTCTGTTAAGGATATTTTTTAAAATGATCATCTGCAACTGGTTATTCCATAATATATCCCTATAATAAATGGCATTGCCCCCAGAAGTCTGTTTGCTAAAAGTGCTATATTTCCTACATCTGCTGCATCTGTTTCATTACATCTTTGCATCAGTTTTTGAAAGGACTGTTCTGTAAAACATTATCCAAATCTTAAACTAGATATTTTTTGGAGACTGATTCACATATGCAGCTTCTTTGTGCAATCCTCCAACTTTTCAGCAAAGACATCGCTGAAAAGATGATCCCCACGATGCTATAAAAGTTCTGTAACTGAAATTTGCTGGATGATCTGTTTTGGGGATGCAATTGAGCATATGTTATCTGATAAAAACACTTCCAATTTTCCATATGAAAATTATCAATTGTGCTGCTATTTCTCGTGTGATTCCATCTCACTGGGAAGAAGACTACAGCTCGGACTGGGTTAAAAAAGGCGCAGCCAGCCTCTAACCCTTTCAGTAGTAGTAGTTTATTAATTGATTAGTCCTATGACCTTATCAATAAAATAAAATTGAATTAAATAAAATACAATGCATTGTCTAATTCCAAAAAGAAAATAGATAAAAGAAAATACAGTAATGCAATACATATGTGAATCTCCCTTGCAGGATACCCCAATTGGTTCAATGTCTTGGGTTCTTATGACCGCTGCCTTAGTTATAAACTTAGCAGTTTATAACTGCGCACAATATGCCAATTAGAACCCAGAAGGAAGTACGACAGTCTGTGGTTTGGATCCCAGTGTACTGTTCTTTCTAACAGGGATGATAAATATTTAAGCCTAATGGGTACATATAATTGGCAGTTGAACAAAATATGAAAAATACCTTCAATGGCTAGTGAATCGCACATGCAGTTTCTCTCATGATATGGCGTGGTGGAAGCGCCCAGATTTGTCCATGGAGTCCAACAACTCAAATCTAGCTTTAGAATAGGCCCTTCTTAAAAATTGTGGCAAGCTCATTAATAGATATTTTTCAGGTTGAAAAGTAATTTTATTCTTAGCCAACCATCCTAACGATCTAGTTTTAGTCAATAATTCCATGTCAGTTTGTGCACTAATATCCAGGACTCGCTGTTTAAAAATTTCCCTTGCCTGAGAGGCTGTTGAGAACAAATACTGAATGGAAAACCCATGTCATGAAATAACTTCAAAGAGTTGGCTGGTCCAAGAATTGGGCTGTGCCGTATTTATCTGTTCCGTTAAGCATATTTTAGGAAGTCTATCAGAATCCATTGATTGGATCCACAGCCAGTATGTGAAAACTTTAATAATTAAATGGCTATGTAAGGAATGGATACCTAATTCCGCTCTGACTGCAGGGGCAGAAGTATTCTTATCAGTTCCCAATATGCATCTTAAAAAGCGGGTCTGAATTTGTTCAAGTGGGGTAGCTTTATTTAAACCCCACAATTCTACACCATAGGTCAGCATTGGAACTATTTTGGCCCTAAACACTTTCAAATGTCATAGAATCCAGGAGGGAGAAGGGACATTTAGACCATCAAGTCCAGTCCTCTGCTGAGAACAGGAATGCAACTTAAAGAATCCTACACAGATGGCTATCTAGCCTCTGCTTGAACACATCCAGGCCGGGAGGACCAACTATCCCTCTAGGTCAGTGTTTCTCAACCTTGACAATTTTAAGATGTGTGCACTTATTCATTCCCAGAATTCCCTAGCCAGCATGAGTTTTGGGCTGGCTGGGGAATTCTGGGAGTTGAAGTCCACACATCTTAAAGTTGCCAAGGTTGAAAAACACTGCTCTAGGTAATTGGTCTTCAGCAAAGGTTCATTACCTTGTCGTGGTGCTGGAGCTTGAGCACCTCAATGATGCCATGAGCTAAGCCGTGAAGGGCCACCCAAGATGGGAAGGTCATGACAGAGAGGTCAGACTAAATGCGATCCCTGGGGAAGGTAATGGCAACCCACCCCAGTATTCTTGCCATGAAAACTAAATGGATCAGTACAACCAGAGATATGTTGGTATACCAATTGGAAGATGAGACTCCCAGGTCGGAGGATGGTCAAAATGCTACTGGGGAGGAACAGAGGATGAGTTCAACTAGCCCCAGATGTGATGACGCAGCTAGCTCAAAGCTGAAAGGATGGCTAGCGGCCGACGGTGCTGGTGGTGAACGGCAAATCCGATGTTCTAAGGATCGACACACCATTGGAACCTGGAATGTAAGATCTATGAGCCAGGGCAAATTGGATGTGGTTATTGGTGAGCTGCAAAGATTAAAGATAGACATTTTGGGCATCAGTGAACTGAAATGGACTGGAATGGGCCACTTCACATCAGATGACCACCAGATCTACTGTACTACTGTGGACAAGAGGACCACAGAAGAAATGGAGTAGCCTTCATAATTAATAGTAAAGTGGCTAAAGCAGTGCTTGGATACAATCGAAAAAATGATAGAATGATCTCAATTCGAATTCAGGGCAAGCCATCTAACATCACAGTGATCCAAATATATGCCCCAACCACAGATGCTGAAGAAGCTGAAGTAGATCAGTTCTATGAGGATCTGCAGCACCTACTGGACAATACGCCTAAAAGAGATGTTGTTCTCATCACAGGAGACTGGAATGCTAAGGTGGGCAGTCAGATGACACCTGGAATGATGAATGCTAAGCATGGCCTGGGAGAACAAAATGAAGCAGGACATAGGCTGATAGAATTTTGCCAAGACAACTCACTCTGCATAACAAACACTCTCTGCCAACAACCTAAGAGATGGCTTTATCCATGGACTTCACCAGATGGACAACACCAAAATCAGATTGACTACATCCTTTGCAGCCAAACCATATAGATGGTCGGTAAAAACAAGACCTGGAGCTGAATGTAGTTCAGATCACGAACTTCTTATTGCACAATTTAGGATCAGACTAAAGAGATTAGGGAAGACCCACAGATCAGCTAGATATGAGCTCACTAATATCCCTAAGGAATATGCAGTGGAGGTGAAGAATAGTTTTAAGGGACTGGACTTAGTAGATAGGGTCCCGGAAGAACTCTGGACAGAAGTCCGCAACATTGTTCAGTAGGTGGCAACAAAATACATCCCAAAGAAAGAGAAAACCAAGAAGGCAAAATGGCTGTCTGCTGAGATACTAGAAGTAGCCCAAGAAAGAAGGAAAGCAAAAGGCAACAGTGTTGGGGGAGATATGCCCAATTAAATGCAAAATTCCAGAGGTTAGCCAGAAGAGACAAGGAATTATTTTTAAACAAGCAATGTGCGGAAGTGGAAGAAGACAATAGAATAGGAAGGACAAGAGACCTCTTCCAGAAAATTAGAAACATCGGAGGTAAATTCCAGGCAAAAACAAAGATGGCAAGGACCTAACAGAAGAAGAAGAGATCAAGAAAAGGTGGCAAGAATATACAGAAGACCTGTATAGGAAGGATAACAATATCGGGGATAGATTTGACGGTGTGGTCAGTGAGCTAGAGCCAGACATCCTGAAGAGTGAGGTTGAATGGGCCTTAAGAAGCATTGCTAACAACAAGGCAGCAGGAGTCAACGGTATCCCAGCTGAATTGTTCAAAATCTTGCGAGATGATGCTGTCAAGGTAATGCATGCTATATGCCAGCAAATTTGGAAAACACAAGAATGGCCATCAGATTGGAAAAAATCAATTTATATCCCCATACCAAAAATGGGAAACACTAAAGAATGTTCAAACTATCGAACAGTGGCACTTATTTCATATGCCAGTAAGGTAATGCTCATGATCCTGCAAGGTAGACTTCAGCAATTCATGGAGTGAGAATTGCCAGATGTACAAGCTGGGTTTAGAAAAGGCAGAGGAACTAGGGACCAACTTGCCAATATCCGCTGGATAATGCAAAAAGCCAGGGAGTTTCAGAAAAACATGTATTTCTGTTTTCTTGACTATTCTAAAGCCTTTGACTGTGTGGACCATAACAAATTGTGGCAAGTTCTTAGCGGTATTGGGATACCAAGTCATCTCGTCTGCCTCCTGAGGAATCTGTATAACGACCAAGTAGCAACAGTAAGAACAGACCACGGAACAACGGACTGATTTAAGATTGGGAAATGAGTACGGCAGGGCTGTATACTCTCACCCTACCTATTCAACTTGTATGCAGAACACATCATGCGACAAGCTGGGCTTGAGGAATCCAAGGCTGAAGTTAAAATCGCTGGAAGAAACATTAACAATCTCAGATATGCAGATGATACCACTTTGATGGCTGAAAGCAAACAGGAACTGAGGAGCCTTATGATGAAGGTGAAAGAAGAAAGTGCAAAAGCTGGCTTGCAGCTAAACCTCAAAAAAACCAAGATTATGGCAACCAGCTTGATTGATAACTGGCAAATAGAGGGAGAAAATGTAGAGGCAGTGAAATACTTTGTATTTCTAGGTGCAAAGATTAGTGCAGATGCTGACTGCAGTCAAGAAATCAGAAGACGCTTAATCCTTGGGAGAAGAGCAATGACAAATCTCGATAAAATAGTTAAGAGCAGAGACATCACACTGACAACAAAGGTCCGCATAGTTAAAGCAATGGTATTCCCAGTAGTAACATATGGCTGCGAGAGCTGGACCATAAGGAAGGCTGAGAGAAGGAAGATAGATGCTTTTGAACTGTGGTGTTGGAGGAAAATTCTGAGAGTGCCTTGGACTGCAAGAAGATCAAACCAGTCCATCCTCCAGGAAATAAAGCCAGACTGCTCACTTGAGGGAATGATATTAAAGGCAAAACTGAAATACTTTGGCCACATAATGAGAAGACAGGACACCCTGGAGAAGATGCTGATGCTAGGGAGAGTGGAGGGCAAAAGGAAGAGGGGCCGACCAAGGGCAAGATGGATGGATGATATTCTAGAGGTGACGGACCCGTCCCTGGGGGAGCTGGGGGTGTTGACAACCGACAGGAAGCTCTGGCATGGGCTGGTCCATGAAGTCACGAAGAGTTGGAAGTGACTGAATGAATAAACAACAACAGGGAATTGATTCCACTCTAACTTCCTTACTGGTGGTTCTGGCCACACACAGTCGTAGTAAATGCATCAAACTCCACCATGAGGAAAACCCAAAATCTCCACTTGCTTTCTCCAAGAAGTATCTGATATCCTCTACACTAGGCATACCATATCTGGGGTGCAAATAATCCAAGAGACCACTAAGTGGCAGCCAAGAGGTGGAGGAACCCCAATCTTTGCTCCCACCTACTGGTCACTTAGATTTATATAGGCCATTGATATAGTGTACGCCTTTCCCCAGTGGCCAGGCAGACACTATTGTTTGGCTATTGTAGCCAGAGTTTGGGAAGTAGGTTCTGTAATGGAGAGGATTATTCTTTTGTCTACTTCTTTCTCTGTAGCACCATTTCCTGGAGGGCTTGGTGAGGGTCACCAATTGGACTGCCTAAATCCAGACAACTACTAGATGGCACAGAACTTATGCATGGGGTGGGGAGGGGGCAATTTTCCAGAGTTTCAATTGTACCATTAGCCATGGATATTAACTTTTTTGTGTGTGAGAGTAGGATGCAAATAGGATTGAATATATACCACTAAGGACACATCTAGAGAGTTCTTATTTGGCACCTTGGAAATCTTGACAATAGTTGGTTCTAATTATAGTTGGGATTTAGTTTTATTCACAGTATTAAAGGCAACTAGATGTATTTTGGCTGTTATTGGAAAGAAAGTAAAGTTTGATTCTTGCTCTCATAAGAAATTAACTCTTTGAATATTTCTTATTTAACAATGATGGAGATAAGGATTTTCTTTTCATTTTGGAAAATTTGGGATGGAAATGTGGTTAATGCCCTAGAATATTTGTTAATTGCACCTGTAAGATTTTGAGGTTTCCAGCCCCAAACTGCCACATAGCAACACATTCGGTTGAAATATTTGTTCTCAGTTTGGGTCTGATATACTTGCGGCCTCAGAAACTCCAGTGAGTATATTAGATTTGTTTTTCATGTTCTAAAGTATTCAGTTTTATTGAAGAATCTTACAAAGGCACATATCAATAATTTACAAGAAACTTGGAATAAAGAATTGGCATATCTAGTTCTAAGAAGTCAATGGTTTCAGGTTTCAAAAATGTTTAAAACACTTCTTATGGTCTTAGGATGTGACTGGGCTTCTCAACAGATATTTTAAAAATATTATGGTGATGCAATACATTTGAAGATATAACGTAAGATTTGGCCATGCCCACTGGTTCTTCCTTGCTGGCTGGATTTTTTCAATATGATCAAAAGGATTGTAGTAAATGACAGTGGCATCTGCATGTTGGTGTGACAAAATCAGCAAGATGGTGGACAGCACATTGTGACATAAGCCCTGCCCCTTTTGAATATAGGTGTGATGTTGATCCACATACAAAAGGGGCAGGCTTGCACCCGGACACTCAGAGTTCCATCTTGCTGATTTTGACACCTCTCTCTTCCACCAGTAATGCAGATTAGATTTTAGAAGATTAACTTGCTGCTAAATTGTATCACCAAAATTTGGATTTTATTTATTTAGGAAGCACCTCAGATCTCTCATACTTGTGTAAAAATATTGTTATGTGTTCTTGGTTTTTAGATACTTGTATACAGATAATGAAGTGTGGCTTGATGAAATGTTTATGCTCTCAACCTTTGGATTTATTTATTTATTAGATTTATATTACCGCCCCTCTCCCCCAATGGGGTGCGGGAGAGCTCTTTACTGACACAGTGGAAGGACCAGACCGTATGATTCTGTGCGGTCAGGACTGAATTTGTTGTTCAACAATTGAGCTGTGCTACATTTAAACATATATAATTGTTTGCTGTATTTCATGTAGTTGTTATATATTTTTCCTTTACTTCCTTTTTTTAGTACTTGTGTGGTATTTTGTGTTTCTTTTTTGTTAAAGTTTATTTTAGTAAAGTTTTTAAAAGAGAAAAAAAGGATGGTAAAGGGATACAGAAAACCCTCTTTGCAACCATCTAATGGCCATGTGGATTTTTGCATCCCAAATTTGATCACCCTGGTCTAGGTATGCAAAATAGATCATTTCAATGGGTATAAATGTTTTGCACAAAACTGGATAGAGTTAGTTTAACCCTGTGCATTCCTGGGTTCTTTTCTGAGCTAAATTGAATCGCCTGGGGTTGACTGTGACAATTGACTTCTTTTTATGTTCCACAACACATGGATTCTCTCATTGACCTAGTTATGTGTCTTGGGAGAAGAAAGTCAACACAGCTGATTTCAGTTGATTGGCTGCAATGTTCACAAGCAGTGTATGATCACAGCATGGCAAAGGGTTGGAGTATGCTTGTGTGTTGAACTAGGGTTGTCTAGTAACAATTTAAAAGCTAAACCAGCCTGATCTTGTGTTTTTAATCTACAAAAGTTAGCAAAATAAGCTTTCCATGGCTGGAGCCAAACATGTTTGTTTATGTCACCTACAAGGCACACTGTCGATCTCCCATGCCCACTTAGAAAGGCATCTGAAGGCTGTCAATGCTTTCATTAAATGTTAAAAGCAGCATTGCCATGTTAGGCTGCAAACTCCGTGCCCTTTATGCATGCATGTGATGATGCAATGCACGTAGAAAAGCGTGAGGGCTTGTGTTGCAATGGCACAACACCACTTGACACCACGCTGCCTTCCTTCGTCCCACTGCAGATGCTGCGGCCTACTTATCCAGAAGAAGGATGCAGAACTTCCAACATCCTTAACCCCAGTTCAGAACACCCAGAGGACCACCTTTGGGGTAAGTGAATGTGGTTCAAAACTTGATTCTGTGCCAGGTTTCACTTGCCACAGTGTCAAATGAAGGGAGACAAGCAAACAGGAAGAAGCTGGTGTTGATAATTGCATAATGTTTATGAACCTTCTTCTCAGAAAAAAACCTTCATGCTGCCACCTTTATGACCTTTTCAGCACTGACTATAAAATTGTACCTACTCAGACCATTTTCAGAACGTATGTCTCATAGCCCGAGTTTCTCCATTTGAAAAATTTAGTTTGAATAGTTTTTTTTTTACTGAGGTTGTTTTCACCATTGAATTTATATATTGCCTCTGTTTTGTTTGCCAGTCACGGAAGCAGCAATTTAAGTATAGTTAACAGAGAACAAGATTATTGTATATCAAATGTTTTTTTTAAGAAAGAACTTCAGAGGCAGGTTAAATGCTGACAGCATGCCATTTAACCAATCTAAACTCAGCCTTATTAAGCCAGCTGTTTATGTTTTGCCTTTCTTCTTGATTCTAGAAGTTAAGTCAGGTTTGGACAACTTGTGGCCCTCTAGATGCTGCTCAACCCTAATACCCAGCATGCTCAAGAATAAGGGATACTAGAATTATAGTTCAGCAGCAACTAGAGTGCCCATCCCCCAGTCTCCTTCTCCTAACCAACAAATTTTAACTGCAGAAAGGTTTGGTATCCACATGGCCAAAGAAGACTCACGATGAAAATGAAATATCTGCCTTTTCCCCCCTCTCTCCCTTGAGACCTGGCTAATATCATCTTTGAGAATGTGATTTATGTTGGGAAAATTATACAGAGAAAAGGAGATAAAACTTCCACCACTGTGACCATCCTTGCTCTCAGCCAAAAAGGATAGTTATCGTAAGATGCTCTCCAGTGGGTTTAGTTTAGCTCTGAACAGTTTCTTTGACATATTAGGAGATGTTTTCATAGTTCACTATATGGTAGTCCTTGTAGGAGAATTAATAGACTACACAGTGTAACTAGAGAGCTAGGATAACAGTTAAGAGAAAATGCTGTGATTTGTGCTGTCTGGAAGAAATCCCCTCTCAGCCAGAATTTCTGGTGACCACCCTTAGCAAGTCACAAATAGCCTTATTTACAAAAATGACAATAGTTCTGGCTTACCTGATATGGTTGGTGTTAGCCTATTGAGATAAAAATACAGGAATCCATCACAATACCTATTATTCATGTGCATAGTTTGCTAAATGGGTACTGTTCTTCACTTACCTTACAGAGAAGATTTTGAGTGACTAAATGTATCTAATATTGTTTAAAATATCTCCAAGCAACAGTTGTTTTATTTCAGCCAGGGAAGAATGTTGTAAAGTATTAACAGCTAGCTGTAAAACACAATATACCAAAGAAAAATCATGCCTGAGCAATGAAAGTACAAAGCAACAACAAAATACAGAACCTGACATAAAGGGAGTTAATCTCTTTTCAAAGAAAACTAATGCTTTCATGCTGTGCCTAGCTATCATCATTAGAAAAAGCCCTTTATGATTTCATCCACGCAAGACCTGCTGAATATATAGTGTCAAGGTTCTAAGGCCTCAATACACTCTAACCTCAGAGCAACTAAAATTACTGATGACGAGAAGCAGATCAGCAACCAGGAACTCATGTTTATAAGACTGCCTGAAACAAAACAAAAACAAAAATAGCTAGTTGTCAACACTAAAGCTAACTTTGCCAAATCATAGAAAGTGTTGTATATTTCAAAGCCAATGAAATGGGCTCAAGTAATTCCATTTTACTTACTTACTTGAATTATTTTTTGATTGCCACCTTACAGAATTCTTTGGACAATTCACCAAAGTGAGGTTGAAAACCAAAAAAACCAAGAATAAAACTTAAGTTAAAAACAGCCACAGAATAAAACCTGAGAAAAACAAACAGTGGAAGACAAGTAAGCATCTTAGAAAAATATTAACACATTTTTAAAACCAAAGGACAGCATAAACCCTGGAAAAAATAACCATTCTTGGAGTTCCTCATGATCTTCCATCCAAGTAACATCAAACTCTGATGTTGCTTAGCTTTGCCAAATCAGCCAAGGTTGGTTAGATGCACCTACTATGATGCCCATCTTAATATTATACTTTAGACTGATACTTTAAATTAGCACTGTAAACCAGTGTTTCTCAACCTAGCAACTTTAAGACAGGCCAGGATACAATAATAGTAAGACTGTTGAATACCTACAAACGTTGTTGTTACATCACAAATATAAGGAGAAATATGCTATGTTACTTTAGAGGCATTTCCAGAGTTAGTTTTTCTTTTTAAATGATTTTAACTGCCTATATTATACTTGGTTGTTTACTTTAATATGCTTTTTTTTTTTTTTAATCTATGACTGTATCTTTTAATACATTAAATTGTAATGATATCCTCCTTGTCCCACTTTATGAATATGTTGTTATTGTTTAATTGTGTTTACCATTTTTAAAGTTACTTTGTGACCTCCAAAGAGAACTCCACTTATTGGGCAGCTTAGAAATATGACAAACAACTAACCTTCCATCAGAACCTCTCTTTCTTATTGTCCATAAACAGCATTCCCCAGGACTGAAGCACAGGGGACCACTCCTCACATAGAGTCTGAAGTTGCTGGGCAAAACTCTATACCCACTGTGCAGGACTCTGCTGATAAACAGCTATGGCTTCACTCATTTCACCTCTGGTGGCCCATTGCTTCATATTTAAAACTCCCCTAGAGCAATGATACAATCATATTCCACCTAGAAGAAATGCAAATTTTCACTCATCTATGATATTTCCCAATGATTGTGGATGAAATGAACATCAATCAGGACAAAGGTTAGGGATAAACTTTTAGTCAATTAAATCAGCAGCACACCCCTTCCAAGCTTCCAAGCAGGAAGGAGATTGTCCTGAAAAACAACAACAGAGACTTGAGTGAATAATGTTACAGTGTTTTTAAATAGAAGCTGTGGTTTCTCTTAACATCAGTATCAGTGGGCATCGTATTTATGAGTCAAAGAAACAGCTCTGTAGATCTTAGAATTAAAAATGGAAAGGTTTGATAAGTTATCATTGATCTAATTATACCCCAGACAGCTTGTGGAGACGGCGTGAGAGAATCTCTTTGTTGTAATTCACAAATATATACATCCCAGGAAGCTTTGAAAGTCATGCGGGAGACAAACTCATTTAATTTTAAATTGTCTGAAGAAGGAAAGATCAAACAAAGCCTTGAAAAATAGAAATGGTAGGCAAGAGGTTTATAAACAGTCAGAGGAATCACGGCTTGGTATCGAAAGCCATGTTCTCAATTTCAGAAGAGTTTCACAATATGCCATATTTAACATTCTTCATAACTCTTAGAATTATGGAATTTCAAATTGGAGCTGAAAATTATAACCCACCAAAACAATTATTCCTAACCCAATTGTTTTTTCAAATGCTTTACATTGAATTAGCTGCCCATCGCCTCCAGGTTACAAGACAGGAACACTGTAGTTAGCCACTAGAAGGTTATTACTTGGATCTAGGGAACCATTTGTACATTATAGTTAATTGCACATGGATTTACAGTCCAAATCTTAGTGTCCCTGGAAATCTCTCAGGGTGTAGTAGAGCTTGGGTAGTAGAGCTGAGTGACATAGGCAACCGTAAACCCATGACATGCGCCCAGTTGCTACAACCCCTTTCCTTGTGAACCAGAACTCATGCACATTGCTACATATCAACCCAAAGTTGATTTCAAGCCAATGTCCTATGATGTGCGCTGTAAATATTAGCACCACTCATTGGACTCTGAGTAAATGTTAGCATTTTAAAAGTATCTAGCTAGAAAATGCCTTCATTTCCTCCTCAGAATAGTCTTTTTGTAATTTAAAAAAAAACATAATGTTTATTTTCTGTACATTGACTCTAACCAAAGTAGCACAGAATAATTTGCACATGCTTCAATGTCAACAGGCAAAGTTTAATGCAGGAATTCTTTTGGCGGTACCTAGCAGTAGTGATCAAGTTATGTCTTTTCTTTTTTAATGACTTTTCTGGGTAAGGAAAGGATCGGGGAGACACTGGGAAAACACAAGAAGGTTATGAAAATCAGGAGTCTGGTAGCATCTTTTCAGACTAACAAATTTTATTAAAAGGCACAAGCTTTTGTGAGCTACAGCTGACTTTATCAGATGCACAGAGTAGTTAAAATAATGTTTTAAGGTTTATATTGAGATGAGGGAGACGGAGGGGAACACAGGGTGGTTATGCAGATGCAGATGAGAATATTAGACCACTAAAATTGATGCAATTAAATCAGAGCAATCCCAAAACAAATGCTTTGTCTGGTAATATCTTAACTCAACATACCATTCCATTGTTTCTATCATGTTCATTTAGACATCAGTGTTCCAACATTTAAATCTCAGTTTTGAAAACCATGAACATTCTGTCAAATTACAGTGATTACAGAACATTTTCTTACTGATCTTTTTGGATGGTGTGGTGATGTGAGGAGGCTTGGTTAAATGGTACATATGATGGTACCTTTAAATGTAGAAACCTATCAGTCCTCTTTTGTAGCTTTCACAAACATTTGAATTTTAAATAAATCTCTGCATAAGGATGTTTACAGACAATCCGTAAACATAGAGTAATTTGATCATTTGTCAGCACATATGGCAACCTTAATAATTTAAGATACTGTTTTTAACATGTCCTTTGGATCATGAGATTCAAAAGGAAACAATACATTCAAACAAATGTCAGAGACATTAACTGTAATCCTAACCTGATATTTATTTCAGATTCAATCTAATTTCTGGGTAATTTTACTATCTAGTAAAGCAGGCATGCTTAAGTTCATTAAAATTTCTTCTTTGAAATATACCTCAGCTGAGGTGTAGTAAAGCAAATACAAGGCCATAAATTTGGGTGCAGTGCTCTGAAAAGGAGGGACATGAAGCTTTGAACATTTTAATGAGAAACTTCTTGGTTTGTCATATATCTTACCTTTCCATGATGATACCAGGAGTTAAAACCTACTTTTTGTTACTTGATCAATGAACTAGTAGTCATAGTGAGTCATATCCATGACTCCATTCTCCTCCATGTCCTAGGGTGTTCTGACTTTGAGATGTGAGATGCCAGAATTTGGTGCACCGATGTCACCTTGTTTTGATGCACATGGAGTAGAAAGTGAAAAGAAATGGCAGTGGTTCAAGCCATTTTGTTTATTTATTTATCCATACAATTTATTTACTGCCTGAAATCCTCATGGACTCTGGGTGGTTCTAGAAATGACGTCGATGGAGAAGAACAAAGAATGAGAACAGGCCAATCTTCAAGTCCAATCTTCAAATTCTGCTCTGTAATAATTACGAATCAAGTATCATGTGTATAGTTTTCTCTTCAGGAAGTCTCAAAGGTAATTAAAATGTAACTTTGATTTAATCTATGAAAATTCATCACATAAGTTGTACTCAAGTCTGGTCCCTGGCATCTTTCCACTCTTAGCTAGTTGCAAGCACTGTTCTACTTTAGATTCTAACCATCAGATACCTTCATATGCAGCTGAAATCTGCCTCTGATAACTCATAGAAATCTTCTGGGGAGATAAAAGTTAACTCAGTCAGAACAATTTTCCTTATTTTCAACTAGATGATTGTAGTTTGTGGTTGTTGGGTCTTTTTTTAAATTGGCCTAATAAGCCTTAATTAGTTTACAGCTACTGCATCATTATATATTTGGTCCTCAGAAATTACTCATAATTTACAAAAGTAGTAGGACTGGACTGCTGTGCCTATCTTGAATCCCTCTAAGAAACTTTAGGGTGTAGTGATACTGTGATGTAAAGCCACGCCCAATAGATGTTGCCTAAGGCTGCTTGTGAAGCACCTCATGAGATTCAGCACAGGATAGTATCTCAAAATATTGTGGCATTAGGAGTTGGTTTCTGTATGCTTCTGAGTAAAACACAGAGCAATGAGCTACCCAAAGTTCTACAATGAAGCCAAATTTTGAAACAATGATTGATAAAATCCACAAATTAAATCTTGAAGAATTAAGAAATAACTTTGGTAACTATTCATAAAAATAATCAAGTAATGTGATTGGAAAAGGGTCTTTTTAAGATCCCGAGAGACCGCTAAAGAAATATTCAGCTGAGAATTTTGTCTTATTGACCTCCATCCACAGCCAGTTTTGCAAGTAGTTTACTCATTAAATGTAATGGTTTTTCAGTATATTCAGTGAGATAAATTCCTGTCTAATGAGATGTGGAGTGATTTTTTCTTCTAATGGTCAATTAACCAATTATTACTTCTGAACTAGAAGTGTTGGAAGGTGGGGGGGCAAGGAGGCCACCAACAGATAGTGCCATCTCTCAGACACTGTAGCCTGACTTTTGTCTGATTTATGAAATGAAATGACAGAAAGAGAGAGCTTACCATTTAATATTAGTGCTAAGGCATCGGAATAGCTAATTCTAGTTCCAAACTAGGAGATTAAATTAAAAATTAAATTCTAAGGTGCTTAAATTAATTAATTCATGATAAAAGGCATACCTCCTGTTAATGTTTTCTACTACAGATTAAGGTTACTATCGTAACTAATCATTTTGGCCGGGTGAAGAGGTTGAATTTAATTGTCCTCTTTTTGGATGTTAATTTTTGCACCTAGGGAGAAGAACTTGCCTGGACTTGTTTTAGTTTCAGTTTCCCTTCTGTGTAGGCTTGCAGAGAATATGCAGCTGAGAGAAATCTCTCCTCCCAGCAAACAGCCTTTAAATATGTTTGCTTTCTGTAAATAAAATTATTTTTATAGAAATGCCTGGTGTGTGACTTTTTTGATCTCTCCTGGGCCAAATGCTTTCTAGCGCTCTGCCAACAGGTTATGGGCCCAGTAAACAGCAAAGTAAACCTAGTAAGCCCAATAAAACCCCAGAGAGAATAGACAGATCAGCTCCACACCTCATGCATAATTTAAAGGAAGGTAGCAAAGACCTGTGAAGATTTTCTTTGGAGCCACCTGGAGATTTTCCAGCAACTGCCGGTCTACAGGACAAAGAAGCCAGCTGAGGTGACTTGCAAAAGAAGGAAGAAGCCATGGCCACCTCCCAGCCCTCAGCGATGCCTCTGGAGCACCTATCAGAGACCAACTATTCAAACTGGACCCTGAAGATGGAGATGTATCTTCGCAGAGAGAATCTTTGGCTGCCAATTGGTGAGCAAACCCCCCAAAATCCCAGTGCTGAATGGCTGAGACAGGCATTTGAGAAATTTAAAGGTTTTGTGACATGGGCAAATAGAAAATTCCCTAGGCCTGTATCTGCACTCCAATGTGACAGAGGAGGAGAGTACCTTTCTCACAAATTCAGAAGGTTCCTAGTGACAAAAGGGATAGAATGAATTCTTTCTAACCCTTACACCCCTCAGCAAAATGGTGTTGCTGAAAGAAAGGGCAGAACCTTGCAAAATGCAATGGAATGCATGCTTAAAGATTCACATTTATCTTTTAAGTATTGGGGAGAGGCAATATCTACTGCCTGTTATGTCCAAAACAGATTGTATAACTCTGTGACTCAGGACACTCCATTCCATTTGTTTTATGGTGTGAAACCAAAGGTAAACCATCTTAGAGTGTTTGGTAGCACTGCATGGGTTCATATTCCAAAACAACAGAGAAGGAAAGGAGGCCCCACAACAAAGAAAGCCATCTTTGTTGGCTATGAACAAAGCCTAAAGAGGTACAGGTTCATAATGGGAGAGAAATTGATAATTAGCAAAAGCGCTTCTTTTGCTGAACAAAACGGGGAGATTTAATTCTAGCTCTCCAGTTGATCTGACCACCACAAGAGAACAGCAAGGACTTGCTGATAGTGATCTTTTGCCTGATGAGGACATTAAACCAGAAAAGCAAACTGAAGATCTGTCTGATGAGACAGATGCTTCTCAGGAAAGTGATAGGAGTCAAAATTTAAGCCCTGTATTACCTCGCAGATCTCAGAGGAGTAATAAAGGTGTTCCTCCATCACATTTTCAGGCTGAAACAGTAAAGACTTTTCACATATTCACAGAACCTGAGTCTTTAGAACAAGTGAATGCTTTACCACCTGAGATTGCACAAAATTGTCATTCTGCCATGCAACAGGAGTTAGCATCCTTGAAAGAAAATAAAACATGGAAACTGGTAAAGCTACCTCCCAATGAACGCTGTCTAGGTTGTAGGTGGGTTTTCAAACTGAAAAGGGATGCTGATGGCAAAATCCAAAAATATAAAGCAAGGCTAGTTGCAAAAGGGTTCACTCAAAGGAAAGATTTAGACTTTGACAAGACTTTTGCACCAGTTACTAAAGGTGAATCAATTAGATTACTGTTAAAAATTGCTGCACTCAGAGGAATGTCAGTTCACCACTATGACATTCAAACTGCATTTCTCTATGATGATTTAGACCACAAATTATACATGCAGCAACCCCCTGGCTATGAAAAAGGGGAGAATCTAGTCTGTGAACTGCAGAAGTCAATCTATGGGTTAAAACAAGCTGCTAGATCCTGGAACCAAAAAGTAGATGAAAAACTGCAGAATTTTGGTTTTGAAAAAAGGAAAGGCAGATCCATATGTATATATGAAGAAAGACAAACAAGGCTGTATGTATCTGTGCATTTATGTTGATGATTTGCTGCTGCTCACATCAACAGAAAAACAAAGGCTTGATTTTGAAGCCTGCATGAAAAGCCATTTCACATTAAAAAGCCTTGGAACTGTAACAAATTACCAAGGTTTAGAAATACACAGGAAGAAGGATGGTAGTTTTCTGTTAAATCAAAGGGGAGATAATGTTAAAATATTGTGAATGGAAAGACAGAGTTGTCAAATAAAATTGGTTTGCATCTTATTCTGTAGTATAAAAAGGGGAGTGTTAATATATGTTTTCTACTACAGATTAAGGTTACTATGGTAACTAACCATTTTGGCTGGGTGAAGAGGTTGAATTTAATTGTCCTCTTTTTGGATGTTAATTTTTGCACCTGGGGAGAAGAACTTGCCTGGACTTGCTTTAGTTTCAGTTTCTCTTCTGTGTAGACATGGAGAGAGTTAAGCAGCTCTCACTGAGAGCCTGTAAATATGTTTGCTTTCTGTAAATAAAATTATTTTTATAGAAATGCCTGGTGTGTGACTTTTCTGATCTCTCCTGGGCCAAATGCTTTCTAGCACTCTGCCAACACCTCCTGGAAGCTGTATGGTGAGTTTCTCAATGCTTAGTGATTTTTAAAAACCATGTTGATAGGATTTGCAATGGGTGGGAAGAGGGATAAGAGTGACCCAGAGAAATTAGAGATTGGCATCTTTTGGGTCAATAGTCACCCTCTGCCAGAATATGGGTATAGTAAGTACCAACCATACAGACCTTTGCTTCTGCTACTGTCTTGGAAGGGAAAGGATCTGACATAGTATTATTTATCCCTGTAGTACTATTTATCTCTGTTGATGTGGCTTCCCATGTATAAGACTTCCCATGTGTAAGACAGGAGAAACTGTTCCAGTCTGGTTACCCCACCACACAAAACCACAGTCCTGCAACAGAATGTAAATATTTTCTCTGTAAACTTCCCAGAGTCTTTGGGAGGTGACTGGTCTATAAACCGTATAAATAAATAAATAAATAAATGCAATTGATTTATAATAAGCTTAAATACTCTTGATTTCATAATCTCACTCACCCTGGAAGATCTCTTTGCAGGATAAGAGGAGAATTCTTAACTTCCACTATCTCTGTAGGTTGCCCTATATTTACAGCTGAGCTAACGACATACTATTCTTGATAGTAGGACAGATTGCAGCTTTCAGGTTTGTTGCTATGGAGCATGTTTTGCCAGTATCAGTGATAAACAATCACAATTTCCTAATTAATGAGGAAACAGTGATAGCTTATGGCTGATAATTAATTATGAATGCTTTCATGCCACTTCAGCTGCAAGAAGTTACAAGTAACAACATATATGTAATGAACAAAATTATGAAAATATATAAAAATAAAAGATACAATCAGAAAGTGTAATATTCTGCATTCTATAAAAAGGATAAAATTCTAAATGCACAATTCAGGTCAAAATTAATTCATGAAATATGACTCCAAAGCCTAGATAAACAAAGGTAATGTTTATTTTAAAAATGAAATTACATATGCGTTGATATTAATGGGCAAACTTCCTTGAGAAGAGTTAGGTTCCATGCAGCTACACAACTTGCCCCTTAGAAGCCCATCATTTTGTATTGATTTAGTGGAGAAGGCTGTTTGGCAAGTAATGCAAGAGCTGGCATTAGGAGATGAGTTTATAATACTTTCTCCTTTTCTGGATCTGATCATATTAACTGACACTGTACTTCACAACACCCAGCATCAAGTCATTTATTCATTTGAGGCTGTCAGGCCCATGTTCTGAAAAAAATGTGGTTGGATGGGAGTGGAGCAGTGGAGTGAAGTAATCAAGGCTTTGCTTTTCAAATATTAACAGTCTCAACAATTTCTGAAAATTTCTAATGACCGCAGTTATCTAATGGATTAGGTATCTTGTAATGCAGTTTGGTAAGCAATCAGTTGTCATTCCAATGATTCAGCTATCCTAGAAATTCCTAGATGATGCAGTTTCTTCATTTTTAAAAATTTCCATGCTTTCCTTTCTCATAACCATGGATTTGTCTGAAAGTCTTCCATTTAATAACTAGTTAAAGTTCTTCTAGTATGCTTCTGAGAATCAGTTGGGGATCTGGTGTATGGCTTTCTGTTCCCAGAAATACTATACAAATAGCCATTTTCATTTTATCTTTTCTCCAATGTTTGTACTCATGGGATCTTTCTTAGAAAATGTCCCTGATAGCATATCCATTTATTGGGACCTCTAGGTACCAAACTATAAATGCATGATATGCATAGCCATTTTTTTTACAAAATAAAATTATAATATGTGAAGCATCTCTGAAACTTATATGTGAAGAGTAACTCTTAAAGGGGACACTTTATAATGCTTTCAGAATAACTGGAATCCTGTAAGAATTGGACAGTTCTCTGATCTACCAACACTTGCTATAGGGTGGAAAGGCTTTCTTCATATACATCATAAAACAAACTAATACTGTATTATTGGACTACATTCATATGTCTATCATATGACATTGCTGGTCTTTAGCTGAAATTAAGAACATCTATCTGTTTCCTGGAGAAAAACTATCTATGTGATCATTAAGAGTCAAATCTATCATCACAAAATGGGACTTTCCCTTGCTGCCCTCCCTCCCTCCCTCCCTGTATCTTTTCCTACACCACCAGAATCTGTTCCAGATTATCTCTCAATCCTCCAGAAGAGGTTTGAGGAGGAGAAGAAAGCCCTTTCAAGAGCTTGCATTCTGATTCCACCCATGATCTTCTCCATGGATTCAACTACTGTTCTCTACATATCAACTGTTCTTTTTGGTGATGGCAGCTGCTGTTCTTATTTTATTTTTTATTTTTTGGCATTCACTTTTCCAAGCTCCATTTAAAAAAAAAAAAATTGGTTTTGGCTTCTTTATCAAGCTTGGGGTGGTTTTTCAAATCCTTTTGAAGTTTTTCTAGTGAAGTGTTTGCCTCCCCAGTTCAGACATTGTTTGCATTAAAAGTTCAAAACGAACTCTCAACAACAGCAGATGAAAATTGTAACCAACTGACATCTGCAAGGAGGAGGAGGTCCTTAAGAAAAACAATTAAAGTTACTATATGTGGCAGAGAGAGAAAAATAATACACCGTCAAAGGAAAAAAAAGGCAAAGACTTCTAAACTCGTCTTTGATTCAAACTTTTATATACTAAATGAACTTTAGTTTGTCTCTCAGACATGTAGATGAACATGGTGAAGGAAAGATGTATATGAAGTCTTTGGCTCTCATCGGAAAAGGAACTTGGTTTGAAGACAGAAAACAGAGCTACCAAAAATTCAGAGGACCATTAGATAGCAGTGAAGCACTAGAGGTGCCTATGTCTCTTTGCTGCCATCTAGTAATTGCCCTGATTTATGCAGCTGAGATCCTCTACAGAAGGTCCCTGGCTCAGATACTGGCATTCTACCTAAATGAATCAAGATGTCCTCTTCTGAAGATGAGACCAGAAGAGGAAGGCTGGGCTACCTGGTGCTCTGCAGATGATTTGGAGTATAATGCTCAGAATTCCGACCCATTGACTAGAGAAGCTAGAACTGATGCATCTGGAAGCTTAAAACACATTAATGTTCTATATGCAAGGATGTTTATTTCTTAGTTTTGTTTACTTGATGGCATCATAACCAGCTATGGAAGCTGGTATAAATGAGGAGAATGGCAATTCCTCACCAGAAAAAAATTGCATGGTCAAACTGGGGAACACTGAACCAGTCCAGAGACCTACCTTTAGTGATTTCATGTAATAGCATGGGAAGATTTTCTAACCAGCAATGAACATTTTTTGGCAAAGAAAAAAGAAAGACTGGAGTTACACAGTATATCTAATGAACCATGTTACATCCATGTCTTATTTTTAATCTACTGAAATTTTCAAAAGTGCTCCAGAATTTCTACCCTGCCACAGAAAGGTTAGGGCCAGGAAACACTGTTTTCTAAATTCATGAGAATTTGACTCCCAATTATTTGCTAATTTTTCATCCACCCAGGCAGCAAAATGGGACAGAATAATTTTTACCAGTTCCAAAATCAATTATATTCTTGTCAGATCTATAAAAATTAAGTCATACTGTAATTCCTTGAGAGTTCAATGTATTTGTACTAAAAAAAACAAGAACATTTTATCATAGCAAATGGTTTCTAGTGTTTATACATATTTTGACACTGTTTTTTTCTATGAGGTGATTTTAATGAACTGGTATTTTACTGTTTTTACTGTTTACGTAGATTTGTAAACCTCTGTGGCATAGTACTTGAACAGAAATGTGAGAATAATTTTAGTAAAAAAAAAAAAAGGTTTTAATGCATTATTTGTGCATGTGTCAAAATTCTGTTTTAGTTTTTATGAGATTTTCTTGAAAATAAATTTACTGCAATGGTTGTTTATGTGTATATGTTTATGATACTTGTTCCCAAACCATTTACTACTTTAATCACGCCTTCTCTAGAAATAGTAGAAGATCATACCTGTCAACAAGAGGCACAGCTAAATTAATTGCTAAATTTAGATTAATGGCCATTCTGATTAGATTTGTGTCCCTGACATTGGAGTACCAAATCAAGCTCTTGGAATGCAAATGTGGTGACATCCTTTCCTGATATACCTATTATTTAGTGACATTTCCTTGAGCATAAGTTGTATAGTTAGGATTACCCCACAGCAGTATGATCATATTCATAAACCAAATCCAGGTAATAGAGGAATGTATTTCCAAATTCTGAATTTTTTAATATTTTGTATCTGGGAAATTATTTCATATTTAGCATAACAATAATAGGAATGAATTATGGGAATGACAGTTTCTTCCTACAGTAATGTTAAACAGGATTATTGTATTTCCAGGGGCATCTGCAGGGCGGTTAAAAAAATTACAACAGTAGCTGTTACATATTTTAAAGAGGGTGGGGTTCTGACCACATGGCCATGGCTGCCATCTTTTTTTTTTTTTGGTAAAAGCTGTCTTAAATTTGGAACAAAGATGAAAACTACAAAAAAGCAAAAAAAAAAAATAACCTACAAAAAGAAGAAGTAAAAAAAAGAGGTGAGAAAACAGAAAATGAAAAAAAGATTTTTTAAGAAATTACAAGATGACTTCCAACTTCCAACATCAAGAATGTACAGCAATTTCCATAATTAGTCCCTTACTCTAAATTTAACCAAGATCACATTATTTCTATAAATCATCCCATAGGCATTATAAAACTCAGTAAAAGCAATTGCTTTTTCCCCTTATATATAAAGAAAAATAAACAAACATATAAACCTCCAAATCAATCCCCCCCATAGAAACCCATTTATGAAATGCTCCCTCCTACCACTATTCTATATATTTCTGGCAACTATATTAACAATCAAATTACAAAAGCATTTAAAAAACATTTAAATTATCTACTTTTATGCTTAGTACTACTATAACAATCTTGTCCCTATTAAACCTTTAAAAAAATCAAACAAATTTTGAATCATTACAGAAAAATAGAATCGTATAGTCTTGAAATCAATCCACATACTTATTCTTAATTTCTTATCCCACCTCAAAATAAACCAGAACATTTACTTGTCTCCATATTATACACAGGGCATTTTTTATAAATCAGTCAAAGAGCCCGAGTGCCCCCCACTTAGAAAGTCAGCAGAAAAATTCCCGTATGACAGAGCCATCTCGTTCTCAAAACAAACCCTGAGAGAAACAGACCACTCATTATCTTGCAAGTCGAATTGTAACTCCTTTGTAAGCAGCATATATTCATCAGCTGGCATTTCCTCACCCTCATGATCGAGAAAAGCACCATGGCTGCCATCCTGACTTTTTTGATCCCCTCCTTATGGACAGCCCTGTATATTTCCAAATGTTAGACCTGTTTTTTCCTTGGCAGAGACCACTCTTACCATCACAACTCTGCAATGGAAAAGTTGAACTTAGACAAGTCTATAGAATTCTTAAAGGGACACATTTAGTTCTTGCTAGCATATGTTAGACCATGCTATTCTGTGGAAGAGTAAATGTTTCTTTTAAGATTAAGCTAACATTGGATCAATACATGCACCAGGGGCCAAAGCCCAGCTTTGTAAGAACTGCTATGAATAGGAGATGACTTACACCAGAGGTGCACATCCTAACTCCACATGCAACCCTCAGAAGGCTTGGGTAGGGCCCATAGTGATCTCAACTTGTTACCAAACTGAAGATATTAATGTGACAGCAGGTGAAAATTCTTAAATACGTAACTGGAAAGAATCGTATTAACTATATTTAAATTTAATTAAATGTAAGTGTAAACTTAGTTTTTGTCCTACTGTCCACCCTTTACAATTTTAAAGTTGGCTCAATGAACCACTTACAGTGGAGACCAAGGGTGACCCCCAGCTCAGAATAAATTGCCTACCTCTGATTGGATTAACATTTTTTGAGGTTGTGGGAATAACTGGCCTTTAAATATTGATGGATCTTTCATAGAGTGCCTCTTCACAAGAGCAAGAGAGTTCTTCTGGAGTGTAGCCAAATTCATCTGGTCCAAAGGATGCACTGCGTCATCTAAAGCTGTAGCATTTCCTGCTGAAGCTAAGCAACTGTAGGTAATCAGTGCCTAATCTAGGAACCCATATAAAATACTGAGTTTTCCACGAAAGAAAAGGATACATGTCCATACAAACAGGCAAATGCCAAGATGATAGCAAGGTATGAGAGGAAAATGCTAGGTGCCTTATGGCCCTTAAATTCATCTGCTGCCTACAAATGCCCTGGAAGATGCTGTCTTTATAGGTATCAACCATCTATACAAGATGGTGTCCCAGAGGGCAGGGACATCATCATGCCCTTTACCACAAGCCCTAACAGGTCTTGGGCTAACCCTTTTCAAAATTTCTGCCTCTTTTTAGCTTTTTCTTCTTTTGTTTGCTTTGGGCAGTTATTTTTTTCAATTCCAGGTCAGCCTCTTCATGATGCAGGACGGATGTCTCCCCACCCACAGTCCCATTTCTCCAGAACAGAAATGCTACAGACCCCGTTGGTAAGGGAATTCCACTTGGTGGGGTCCAGGAGGCAGGCCTTCTCTGCAGTGGTGCCTGCCCTCTGGAACATTCTGCCCCTGGAGGTGAGGCAGGCCCCTTCACTCCCAGCCTTCTGGAAGAACTTGAAGACCTGGCTCTGCTGCCTCGCCGGGGTGGGAAGGGGAATAGTTCTTCCTGGGGGTGGCTGGCACCGTAGAACCCTCCCCACTGAATTAGATCTTATTGCAACTTGGATTTTATATGCATTTTTATCTTCTATTTATATTTGGCTGTTTTGTATTGTATTTTTATATGTTTATGGTTTTAAATTGTTAATTTTATTGTAAACCACCCAGAGTCCCCCTTTTGGGCAGGGCCGCAACGGGGTGGGGGGGGCAAGCAGGGCATGTGCCCTAGGCACTGAGCTGAGGGGGCACCAAAATGAGTGCTGGGGGTGCCAAAATGAGCTCTGGGGAGGCGCCATAATGGGTGTGGAATCCATGTTTGCCCCAGGTGACACAGACCCTAGTTGCAGGCTTGCTTTTGGGTGAGATGGGCAGTGATAAAATATGAAAAACAAACAAACACATAAATAAATAAACTCTTCTTAGCACCAGCCCTGATGCTTCCATCTGAGGGCCTAAGTCAAGCTGTCATGGCAGGGAGGCATTGTAGAGAACTGGGATGACTGCCACAGCCTCTGGAACATCTGCCTGTCCTGGGGCAGTGCTTTGAGCTTTTTTAAATGCATCACAAAAGCATTTTAAAAGAAATATCAAACAGAACAGGAGGATCCCCAGTACCATTATGGAAGCCAGGTCTTGAATGTATCTGATTGTTGTTTCAAAAATGTTTTGCACAAGCCCTTTGTACAAGGATGAAAATCAAAGTGTAAGGATCAGAAACTGTAAACATCAGAAAACGGCTGGATTCCTGACCTACATTTTCATAGCCAAGCATCACAGCAGTTCACAGACAGGCTTTATCCAAATGATCAGGGTCCCTGCTCTTATGCAATCCCAATCATGCAAGCTGAAGCTTTCTGTACAGAAATGGCCATGTACTGGCTATCAACATGAGGTTTCAGACTATAGTGCCTATAATTCCTGAACATTAGTCATGTGATAGGAGTTTATATTATAATCCAGAATATTTAGAGAGCATGAGGTTGTCTATCCCAGTTCTAGGTGTCTGAATAAACTTTTATAAGATGGGGTGGTGGGGTAAGGAGAAGCTAACTGTTCAGTGCTACCCATCCATATAATGTTTATTTAGACAATTTGAAATTCTGAAAAAGGACGACAGTTTACATCCCATGTAATGCATTAACTAATTATTTTCCTAGCAATGGTTGAATACACTGCTGGAACAATATACTGCTTTGTCACAGATGCAGAAGATAAAGTATTAGGACTAATGTTATTAATTAATGTTCTTAATGCTAAAGGACACCGTCTGCTGCAGGGAGATTCTCTCCACCACCCGCATCAATACTGGAAGGACATTTTCCCTCTTTGTTGTTAGTCCTAATTGAAGTCTTTGTTGAAACTGTGGGAATCAGTGAGGTCTGGATAAAAGAACAAGAGATTTGGGTTCTGGGGTTGGTTCTGCCATTTATTTACTATGTGACTTTTACTGTTAATTGAATCTCTCTGCATCATTAACAAATGTCTGTTCTTAAGACAATGTGCTTGTTTCCAGTCTTCTTTTGAATGAAAGCAAGGACAAAATGTCTTCTCTGCTGTCTGTAGCAAAAGTCTCAGTGGTGATAGTTCATGTACAAATAAGTGTAATGTCTGGAGTCTTCTCTAGATTCTGCAACTACTCCAGAAAAAAAAAGGAACAGGAAAATGGTGCTTCCCATATGGCTGATATGTTTGCAATCCCCTTTCCCCATTTGTGTAATGCCTAGTATTAATTCTCTGTTCCCTGACATAGTTAGTGTGTTTTCCCTTGCTACTTACATGGCTTCCCTTGGCACACAAACAATAAGCTGGATCTCTCTGAACATCAGGATGGTAACTCCACTGGCAGAGCTTGTCTTCATATCCAGGACCTTCCTCCACAGATGGGGAAGCGAGGCCTTCTGTCCACAGAACACCAGATCCACCAGAAGAAACCTACTGGCAGAACTGAGAATGATGAATTCCTTGCTAATTTGTTCTCCTATATCCCTTGAAAATCTGGCCCAGTGGTGGCGAGATTGGAAAATAGGGGAAATAATACTGAGAGTGGCAGAGGTTGGAGCACTGCAGAATTCTGAGGAGAAAATGTCCTACTGAAAGGGATCCAACTTGACAACATTTCTACCGATGAGTTTCATTAATTTAATTGTATCCATTCTTCATCTGAACTGAAATGTATTGTTTAGTACAACTACCATTTAGTTCCATTGTTTTTGCAGTTGAAAAAGGCATTTGTTTAGGAGTGGACAGAAGACAGACAGAAGGTCTCTCAGTGATTTGCAATAGAACTCTGGAATTTCTGAGTCCCATTATTTAACAATAAGGACAACATAATGAAACTCTCTTCACTCTAAATTATATTACTAAATATAGCCAGGCCTTGATTTTGATGTGGAATGAACATTTCTAGGTGAGTTCCATTAAAAGTAAATAAGCAGTTTGAGAGAACTTCCACTCTGGATCTTTGCAGTCTGGGCAAAGCAGCTCAGCATATGTGCAGTCCCACAACGCGGTCTCAGTTCAGCCAATGAGCCGATGTATTTCAGGCTTAGCTGCAATGTATCTGAATCTGGTTTTCTGTTAGGCCCTCTTCAGTCTGAGGAGCTTGAAGGCAGGTCAGTTTCCAGTGGTAGGGACTCTAGCCACACCCTGTGCTCTCCTGCTTCTTTTAGAAATACAGCTTAATTTCATGCCACCATTTTGCTTCTTTTCTATATGGAGCAGCTCCTCTATCATAGCTATGGCTAAACTTTGTTATAAATCACCATACAAAGGAATGTGGTATGAACTAAAAACAAAGCGTATGAGGCACTGGCTGTGTTCTCCTATGGCTCAGCTGGAGGAAGCATGTTGTAAGTATTTTGATGCAGTGGTAGTGAAGATGACTTCTAGAAAGAGACTGAAGAAATACTAAGAATTAGAAATTAATTAGAATTCAAAATATTTTGCACAACTGTGGATCTCAGTTCAGGTGAAAAGTGAAGCTGAAGTTTGTCATCAAGTCCTAGACTATAAAGTTGACAGGGATGTCTATGGTGTGCGTGCATCAAAATCTGCAAGATGGTGGGCCCAGTGTTATGATCAAAGCTCAACCCCTTTAGTCCATGTAGTGTATCAGTTTGTGAGATGGGTGGCTATATAAATTGAAAAATAAATATGGACTGGGACTTCAGTTGCGACATTGCATCCATCATCTTGCTCAGAAACCCATGACAGTTGAAAAGAAAAATTCACCATTGCCAGCAGCAATGGTGTGCATGTCTGTCGGCTGACAGAATAAATTATCTGTGTTCAGGTATTATTTATTATCTAAGTTTAGAACACCATTGTGTGAACCCATGCTATCCTGGGTAACTTCTACTTAAATAAAAGATGAAGATATGCCACCATCACCAAGCTGCCATGCCGCTCCAGCAATGAAACAACTAGGCCTGTCCATTTTCTATGAATGAGAAATCAGCAAAATTAAAACAAAACAAAACAAAAACAGAGCTTTATTTTTGTTTTCTTTTGCTAATCTTGGCATGACTAATTCCATCCAAAACCTCCAGAAACTCTGTAGCACTGAATAAAGCTATGGTAACTGATAGTTTCTCCATGCTTCTGATTTTTTAGAAGTTTTCACTAATAAAGATAATCTTATTTAAGTTGTGTGAGCTGGCTTATGGTTCTGGATTGTTCCTAGGCTGCCAAAATTCTCCTCTGTGTGTGGTAGAACACCACACAGAAACAGGCTGAAGATAGGAATTGTTCACTTAGAACGAATATAGAAAGTATCTACCAAAATCAGTGCAAGATTCTGCAATAGTGTGGATTTAGAACCCATATTTATGTTGTATGTATGTTTTATTGTTTTTTCTCTCTCACACACAAACATGTTTCAGAATTAAGATGAACAGCCATATAAGTTTGCAAATAAATAAATGAACAAACAAACAAACAAGCAGGTGCATCTGTCAGATTAAAATTATGCTTACCAAATTTTCTTTTTTTGCCATACTATTTTATAAAGAAGTTGTTCTTGCCCACAGAAAAATAAACATAGAAGGCATCATCTGGTCTAGAACCCAAATACTGTTATCACATGAATTGCAGAGAACTGAAGCTGAGGGCAGTGGGGTGGATTCTATACCATTCAGCTTTTATGCCATTCTGCTATTGAAGAATTAAAGCACAATTAGTGTCACAAAACAATAGTTTGCATCTTTTAATTGTGGCTTTGGTTCCTTCTTAGCATAATGTTTTAATTACATCTCTCTCTTTCTCTCTCTCTCTTCTGTTTTTATTGATTTGGTGCCAGTACAATTGTGTCACCAAGACCTCCCAGTACTCAGTTAATTACCTCGGGGGATTCTGTCTCTTTCACTCTTTTAAAGTAAACCAGATCCCCAACTACCTACAAAACAAATCCAAAGAGGAGATGAAAAGGAAAAGAAAAGTGTGCTTGTTTGTTTGTTTGCAAGACATCCGTGCTGTTTCTTGCAAATTCATTCAGTGAAGGTCAATGAGCACATGCATTTCTCCTACAGGGAGACAGTATCTGTGCAATCTCATCTGATCCAGCTGCCCCAACCAACTTCCCATGGCAAAATAAACCCTTAAGTTGCCTTCATATGTGACAGCACAGGTGAAATCAACATACAAATAGGGAATTCTGGAACAGCAACAGAATTCTAGAGGAAAACGAACAAACAAAAATTATCATTTAAGAGAACTTCACAATAATTCTGCTACAATGTGCAATCTGTTTCCATCACTTATGCACATATTATTGTTTTCCTTCAAGGTCATCCTTATGTAGGACAACTTTTCAGTATCCTACCTTCCTCTACCTGTCCACCATGGGTGACACTTTTGGTAGTAGAACTACTGGTGGCATAGCTTCAGCAGAGCTTCCAGACAAAGAACAGACTAGGGAGCAAGGCCTGGCAATCTACTCCCGAAAACGTGCCAATGAAAACCCTATGGATTACAACAGAACATTTTGCGATATAGTGCTGGAAGATGAGCCCCCCAGGTCAGAAGGCACTCAATATGCTACTGGGGAAGAGCTGCCTTCTCAAAGTAGAGCCGAGTTTTGTGACGTGGATGGAGTAAAGCCTCCAGGACCTTCATTTGCTAATGTGGCATGACTCAAAATGAGAAGTAACAGCTACAAACATCCATTAATAATTGGGACATGGTATGTATAAAGTATGAATCAAGGAAAATTGGAATTTGTCAAGAATGAAATGGGATGCCTAAAGATTGACATCTTAGGCATTAGTGAGTTGATGTGGACTGGCATTAGTCACTTTGATTCTGACAGTCACATGGTATACTATGCCGGGAATGAAAAACTGAAGAGGAATGGCGTGGCATTCATCATTAAGAATATTTCAAGATCAATTCTAAAGCACAACGCTGCCAGTGATAGACTAATATCTATACGCCTACAAGGAAGACCAGTTAATACTACTGGTCAAATTTATGCACCAACCATGAATGCTGAAGATGAAGGAAGTGAAAACTTCTATGAAATGCTGCAATCTGAAATTGATCAAACATGCAATCAAGATGCTCTGTTAATTATTGGTGACTGGAACGCAAAAGTTGGAAATGAAGAAGGGTCAGCAATTGAAAAATATGGTCTTGGTGACAGAAACAATGCTGGAGATTGCATGATAGAATTCTGTAAGACCAATGATTCCTTTATTTGCAACACTTTTTTCCAACAACGCAGTCAACAACTATATACATGGACCTCACCAAATGGATTACACAGAAATCAAATAGATTACATTTGTGGAAGGAGATGATGGAGAAGCTCAATACTATCAGCTAAGACAAAGCCAGGAGCTAACTGCGGGACAGACCATTAATTGCTCATGTGCAAATTCAAGCTGAAGCTGAAGAAAATTAAAGCAAGTCCAAGAGTGCCAAAGTATGATTTAGAAAACATCCCACCTGAATTTAGAGATCACCTCAAAAATAGATTTGATGCACTGAACACTGAGGACCGAAGACCAAAAGAGTTGTGGGAAGATATTAAGAACTTAATATGCGAAGAAAATGAAAGATCCTTAAAAAGGCAGGAAAGAACTAAAAGATCAAAATGGATGTCAGATGAGACTCTGGAACTTGCTTTTAAATGCTGAGTAGCTAAAGCTAATGGAAAACAGAATGAAGTAAGAGAGCTAAATAGAAAATTTCAAAGGGCAGCTCAAAAAGGTAAGAAAAGTTATTATGATGAAATATGCAAAGACCTAGAGTTAAAAAATCAAAGAGGAAGAACAAAATCAGTATATTTCAAGCTGAAAGAGCTAAAGAGAAAATTCAAGCCCTGAGTTGCTATCCTTAAAGATTCTATGGGCAATACATTAAATTACGTGGGTAGTATTAAGAAAAGATGGAAGGAATATACAGAATCACTGTATAAAAAAGAGCCAGTCAATGTTCAGCTATTTCAGGAGGTAGAATATGATCAAGAACTATCGGTACTGAAGGAAGAAGTTCAAGCTACATTGAAGGCATTGGCAAAAAACAAGGCCCCAGGAACTGATGGACTAGCAATTGAGATATTTCAACAATCAGATGCAGCAGTGGGAGCACTTACTCTTCTATGTCAAGAAGTTTGGAAGACAACAACCTGGCCAACTGACTGGAAGAAATCTGTATTCATACCCATTCCAAAGAAAGGAGATCAAACAATGTGGAAATTACAAACAAGTTCATTAATTTCACATGTTAGCAAAATTTTGCTGAAAATATTTCAACAACATTTGCAGCCTTACATCGACAGAGAACTACCAGAAGTCCAAGCTGGATTTAGAAGAGGATGCAGTGTGAGAGATATCATTGCTGATGTCAGATGGATCTTGGCTGAATGTAAAGAATACCAGAAAGATGTTTACCTCTGTTTCATTGATTACGCAAAGGCGTTTGACTGTGGGGACCATGACAAGTTATGGTTAATGTTACAAAGAATGGGAATTCCAGAGCAGTTAATTGTACTCATGAAGAACCTGTAGACGGATCAAGAGGCAGTCGTCAGAACAGAAAACGGTGATACTGAGTGGTTCAAAATTGGAAAAGGTGTGTGGCAAGGTTGTGTACTTTCACCCTACTTATACAATGTGTACGCTGAACAAATAATTCAAGAAGCAGGAATGTACGAAGAAGAACAGAGTATCAGAATTGGTGGAAGACTCATTAACAACCTGCAATACGCAGATGATACAACTTTGCTTGCTGGAAGTGAAGAAGACTTGAAGTACTTGCTGATGAAGATCACAGACTGTAGTCAGCAATACAGACTACACCTGAATGTGAAGAAGACGAAGATTCTCACAAATGGACCAGTAAACAATGTCACAATAAATGGAGAAGAAATTGAAGTTGTCAACAATTTCAGTCTACTTGGATCAACGATCAATGCCAAGGGAAGTAGTAATCAAGAAATCAAACAATGTATCGCTCTGGGAAAATCTGCCATCAAAGACTTATCTAAAGTTTTCAGAAGTAAAGATGTCAATTTAAAAACAAAGGTGTGTCTGACTCATGCCATGGTCTTCTCAGTTGCCACTATGCCTGTGAAAGTTGGATGTTAAAAAAGGAAGATAGAAGAAGAATTGATGCATTTGAATTGTGATGTTGGCGAAGATTGTTGAAAATACCATGGATTGCCAGAAGAACAAACAAATCAGTTTTAGAAGAAATACAACCAGAATGTTCCCTAGGGGTGAAAATAACTAGGCTTAGACTCTCATGCTTTGGGCACATCGTCAGGAAAGACCAATCGCTTGAAAAGGACATCATGTTTGGTAAAGTCGAGGGCCAGCAGAAAAGAGGAAGACCTTCAGTGCGATGGATTGATACAGTTACAGCAACAATGGATGCAAACATTGGAACAGGCACATGGCGCAAGACCGAACAGCATTTCGTTCTGTTATACATAGGGTTGCCATGAGTTGTAAACAACTCAACGGCAACTAACAACAACATCTTCCTCTACATAAAGAGCTTTTGGATTGATACCTGTGATGGAATACATACAGGTTTTGCCAGAAAGATGCATGGACAGGATACACCTTTACTCCATTCCTAAAGGCCCCTGTTCATATTTTTCCACAGAAGGATCCTGGCATATTGTGCTTTCCTCATGCTTGAGAATGTTTCCCAAAGTATTTCCTCTTGAGGAAGAATTAAGATTCAAATCCATTGTAGGCTTTTTACCAGATGGAGTTAAAGAAAGCACTCTAACATACTTGTGAAGAAACATCTCCCTCAGGTGAGTCCAAGGTATGTTATGACAAGTCATTCTGAACTAGCTTTGTCTTTATTCTCTGAAAAGAAAGCAAGATTCTCTTTTTAACTCCCTCTAGATCATGCTCTCTCTTATCTCCAGCAGCCTTTTTTTAGGGGTTTACTAGTGCAAGAAGATCATTTGCTTCTAAATCTTTCTTCCTAGCCTTTCACCTTGTAGGTTTGAAACCTCTACTTCCTCTCAGCTTACTGAGAAATATGGAAAGAATCCGAAGGTCAGTGACAGAGCCCTGCTTTGGGTATCTAAATCCTGGAGTAATCTCTGATCTTTAGGTAAGGCTAGAAAAAAAGCCCTTCTTCAGAACCTTGAAATTCTGTACTGAAACTGATCCTTCAATTTCTCCAGTGAAAATGCATCTATTCTTTCAAGATTTCTTTGGGTGATATTTCTGAAGCTACTTTGCTGTTGTGAAGTGATGGGGGGCTGTAATTATTTTCAGTTACAGTCTCTTCACTGCTCTGTGGCTTCTCTGGATGGCCATACTTCCTCTTCCAAAAAATCCCCATAGTAGATGTTCCTGGATGATATTCTCTGGAGTTTAACTGAAGCATAAGAAGCTAGGGAGGCTGCAGACTGCAGCGGAAAAGTTTGTCCAGTGAAATAAGGAACATACACAAACACACAAACACACTTCTCAGCTACTTCTAACCCCCAATTCCTCTCTCCCAGATAGCCAAGTTGGATTGTGAGGAAAAGAAAATTTATTGCCCATAGTAGAGTAATAACTTTATAAGGAGAGAGTAACAGAAGAGAATGAAGGAAAACTCAAAGCTTGCACCCACTTTTGTGCCATTTTTATTTATTCTCTCTGCTGTGACTACATCTGAACCCTGCACTTCACTCATCAAGGGTATTCTTCACATATGTACTCCTTCATCCAGATGTGGCATATTTCTTCATTTCTCAACAGGCACTTCATGCACTTGGCATGGATATAAGCCTAAATAACAACCACAGCTGAACCTATGAAGTGAATACATTTTAAAATGTACATCAGAAGATATGGGGAGAGAATCAGCAGTAGAACTGTATTTGAATGTTCTACTGCAACAGCAACAAATGTTTGAAGTACCTTCAGGCTAGCTGACACACTCTGGGATACTTATTTTAAGCTTATTTTAAGTAAATCCAGACACAGAATCAGAATATCAAGATGAGGTATGCTTTGGTACCAGCTAAAGCTTCAGCAAGGACACATTGCTGATGCCTCACTGGTCTTCTTCTGCCTCATTTATTCTTTAGGAAAGCATTCTGAGCATCTACTTCCCTTTTAATTTTCTACCATGCTGTCACCTAGTATGGCTGTACTGTAGGTTTTTGAGGTACTGTAGGTTTTTTAAAAGGTGCCTAGATCCAGTTGCTCAGTTCAAAACGGAATTATGCTACCACAGGCTGCTATGTTGTGTGGACTTAGAAGAGGCCCACCAGAGATCAGTTTGTCTTGGACTCCCTCAAGCTCAGACTTGGTTCTGAGGAATGTATGATGGATTAGCTGTTGGGGGGGGTGCTGTTTTCTTTTTTAATGGCTCTCAATTGATTAGCCAGTACTGCAGGGCTATGCAATACTCAGGGCCGCAACTAAGGGGGGGCAAGCAGGGCATGTGCCCCGGGCGCCATGCTGGGGGGGCACCAAAATGAGCACTGGGGGGTGCCAAAATGGGCACGGAATCCCTGTTTGCCCCGGGTGACACAGACCCTAGTTGCGGCCCTGGCAATACCACAATATATAGAAAGACGCTGGTGGCCCAAAATAATTTTCCAGGCAGAAAATGTTTCAGTTTCTCATATAAAATGATTTAGTCCCTGACATGTTCACCTTTGTAATCATTCCTTCGGTAGCAATGCACCTTTGCTAGTTGCAGGTGAGTCAATGATTAAGTGAATAAGCTCTATACTTTGAGGAAAGCCTTATAAGCCTAGATGTTTGTTTAAATGCTTTCCAGTGGTCTTCTGACCAAGGCTTTACTGCACATTTTCCCCCTCTCTTTCTCTCTTTGAGCTTGAGAATCCCAGACCCAGATTAAAGGATTTAGCTCTAAATTCCTACGAAGAAAACAACATGAACCATCCAACATAGCTGGTGACTGGTCTGAGGCTAACAACAACAAAATGCTTTGGAAAACATTAATCACCTCAGATTCCATTCAGGTTGAAGATGGCAGCTTGCATCAGAAATTACTCACTTTCCCTAGAGCGAGCAGAAAGCTGCTTTAGTCATTCAGTTCAGAAGTAAAACATGGAACAAGACGGCTCTCATTTGCCCCCAGCTAGTATTCTTGTATTATGTAAGTTAGCCAGGGTTCGGAAAGTTCTTTTTAAGAGCATGAAAAATAGCATGACAGAGTTATGGCCTTTGGTTCTGACTGGCATCAGAAGTAAGCATTGTTAGATATCTGCCCAGATTCTACAGGGTCCAGGAATCAAGTTGCATAGACTTGCCACCTTCTTTCTTCTCCTTGCTGTCTTATTTCAACTCATCTGCCTTCTCTGAATATAATGAAGACTGGAGAAAAAGAGAGCCAATTTGGTGTAGTGGTCAAGGCACCAGGCTAGAAACTGGGAGACAGTGAGTTCTAGTCCTGCCTTAGGCATGAAGCCAACTGGGTGACCTTAGGCCAGTCACTCTCTCTCAGCCCTAGGAAGGAGGCAATGGCAAATCACTTCTGAAAAAAAATGTTCCTAAGAAAACTGCAGGGAATAGTCCAGGCAGTCACCAGGAGCCAACAATGACTTGAAGGCACATACACAAAAAAAGGATAATCACCCAATATTTGTCTTGCTCACTTCTTCTGGGACCTGGAATGGGCCAGAGGAAGAGAGCAAGTGAAACATCAGTGCCAGCAGTGGAGACACACAGAGGAGGTGTTCTATGGAGGGCTTCATAAAAGCTGGTGCTTGGAGCTCTTTGATGTGCACATGTCTGCAGACTTGCCATTATCTTCAGACAACTGAACTCTGCTGGTGTTTGAAACAATAGGCAAAAGCCTGCAGTGCATATTTATGAGAAGTGTGTGCATGTTATTAGGGACAAGTGTGTAATGTTTGATGAGCTTGTGTGCTAGCAGGAGACTGCCAGAGTTGTTAACCATAGTTCAGTATTTCTTTAGAACTGCCTTCCCCAGCCTGATTACAACACATGCTACCAATGGTACCAAGTTAAGGAAGGCTGTAGAAGAATTTTTAAGATACAGCCAGGCACAAATGGCCTTTTAAAATTTTCCACCAAATTTGTAGATTAAAACAGAGTGAAACATCCTTTCAAATTACTCCAGGGAGAGGATACATTCTCCAACCATTTCTCAAGGACAAATCTACCTTTTAGCTGCTACTGAAAAAAAAACTCTACAAAGAAGGCTTCTCTTCTGACATCTTTTCTTGGATTTCATTGAATGGGAGAAGCCAGGGAGGTTGATGATTGCTGGAGAAAAGGCTGTACAATTAAAAAAAACAAAACCAGGCCACTTTGGCCCGCTTGCAATTAAGTGTAAAACACCACTGATGATTGCTTCTCTCCACTGAAATAATTTCAAAAACCATTTCTCTGCCATCAGTCTGAATGAGAACTGAGAGAAAAAATGCAGACTTTTTCTGCCTGGCACTCATTTAGAGCTCATCCAGAACTTCATCCATCTTTCTATTCATTTCAACAATATTTTCTGGTGAAGAAACAGCACAAGACAGAGAACATAAAACAAAGGAGAATTAGATTTAACTAGTTTTAAAAGACTTCACATCAGCAATGCTACCAAAATAAGCTAAAGATTTAGCATCATTCAGATCTGTTGTGTAAATGCAAACAACCCAGAAGAGAAATGGGTTTCGCAATCGGGGAGGGGGGGCTCCCAGTACAAAATTCTGTCCTGATGTGAAAAAGTTGAAGTACATGAGTTGAAGTAGAACATCTGGAAGGCCTCCTGTCAGCATTGCTAAATACCACCATCACTTCAGGGGCCTCTTTTCAAAAGCTTTACAATCCCAATTTGCATAAAACCTCACACTCTGCAACATTTGGTAGAGTGGGACAACCAAGATAAAATGAATGGCAGAGAAAGCATCTTAGGCTAATCCCTGGTTTTAATTGTAGAAATGCAAACTTACTGTAAGGCAGGGATGTATGAGACTTCAGCCATTGTATTGCATTTCCCATCAGCTGTGGCTAACATGACAATAACATCTGGAGTGCCACATGTTACCCATCCCTGTTACAGACATTATCAAGTTAATTGTTCTTTTAGCGTTTCAGTGTTTTGTTCCAATGCAGAGTGGGCCATTCAGATGCCATCACTGATGGTAATTGAAGATTCTGACTTCAAAAATGTGCCAAAACAGATAGGCCATGTGCATGCTGAGAAAGGTGTGTGCAATGGGCTTTCCATCTAAGCACTGGGTTCTCCTAATTCAGTTATTTGACACTCCCAGACCTAGCTTAAATTGGGAGAAAATGAATATGCAAGCATTCTGCTTTTGGCAATTTTTACTTAAGATTGCTTCCTTTACAAGTTCATGTGAATAAGGTTTATTTTTATTCCTTTGTTATTTTTTTAAACTGAGCATCAAACTCAAAGTGTAGAACAAAGCAGAGAACTGAGCCACCCTATAAAACAATACTGTAGAACGTTAACCTTATGTTTGCTTTCTGCTGCATTTTAAATAGTTAAACAAAGCAGTCGTATGATGTTGGTGGAGTCAACCATATCCAAACCCTCCTGATTTGCTGCAACAATGGCAGAAGCTGAGAGGCAGCCAATTTTCCATTTCAATTTCATGAGGACATGAAATGGTTTTAGATTTTGTAGAGCCATGATTTCCCACAACATAGCCTCAGAAGACTCTTTTTGTCTTCCCGCTGATGGCAATCAAACTATTCCACCCAGCAATTCCCTCTCTAGCAGCAAGAGTCTTTTGGCCATAACTGATGACCTCTCAGCTGCCTTCCAAGAGAGTACAGATTTGCTCTTTGGAGCTGCAATCCAGACAAATTCACCTGGGGATAAGGTAAATTTTCAAAGATGGTCCCACTGAGTTCAATGGGGCCATATTTGAATAAAATGAGTAGGATTGCATAAATTATCTTTAATTCAAAGAACTATAGCAAGGCTCCAATTTTCTGGTCAGGATCAAATAAGTCTTGATTGAATAAGCATTGCTCTTCTGTTCTGGAGTGGAAAGGAACTGGAGTGGGGGAAAGAATGAAAGGCATTGTTGTATTTAAAGGTTCAAAACTATTAAAACAAAACTACTTCAAATGCTTCCATGCATACCTGAACCATTCTTTAGACTGGTAAATTGAAACACCCTCCTTCTCCTTCTTCTCCTTCTCCCACATATTTTTAAAGTAAATTAGAATTTGGAAAGGGTAGAATTTTGTTGTGATATTCTAGAGGTGACGGACTCGTCCCTGGGGGAGCTGGGGGTGTTGACGACCGACAGGAAGCTCTGGTGTGGGCTGGTCCATGAAGTCACGAAGAGTCGGAAGCGACTCAACGAATAAACAACAACAACAAGAATTTTGTTGACTGAGCATACACCTAGGTATCATTTTCTTTCCTCTTCAGCACTATAATATCAAAACAGGTGCAGTTTTTATTGTGATGGAATGTTAGAGTTCCTTTATGAAAGAATCCATTAATAATGAAATAATATTTTTGCTTAAAGGCTCTTTTCAAGTTAGAAACCCAGTAGAATGTATATCTCCTTTAAGTCTTCCCCACCCCCACCCATTTTTCTGGTTTTATGATCATTCACATTTTTTTTTATCTTAATGGACTACTCCAGACTTAGGTGCACATTTCTTGTTTTATATATGCTTGCCATAAGGTGCTAACCTAAGTAGTGTTAAAAACAACAACATGTGGATCACAGAAAAAGTTAGTAGATATGCAGAAAAAGAAGTGCTTGGTCAAATCATAAGCACTATTCACAGAGAACTCTGAATCCATTCAACTAGTTACATAGCTCTGTGAATCCTGAATTATCTGCATTCATAAGGCAAGTTTTGAATGATCATAGGACAATTAGTTTTAAGATAAGTACAAGTAATTTGAGGAACATGACTTCTACAGGTGGATGATATTTGAATAGTAACTAAATTTGAATAATGAATAAATATTTGATGTATTTCACTGTTTCTTTTGGTCAATCTAGTTTTTAGCTTCACATTCCAGAAAAGATGCACTGCTTATTAGCTTCTGAGCCTTTCTTGAGTATTTTTATTCTTTCTAGCTTACACTGGCTGAAAAGCCTAGGAATTGAGGGGTGGAATTGTTAAAGGGGTAACATTCCAAAGTGATTTTTACTTTTAATTTTCTTATAGTAATACTGTAAGCACTCAGAGCCCCCAGAAATGGCTTGGCATCTAAGTTATACTAATAAACAAAAGTGGTGATTGTAAGTTGCACCATTAACCTAATTTTGCTATTAGTATTTGGAGTAATTTGTTAATTACTGGTTGTAATAATTTACCTGTATAGTTTCCCCATTGTATTCTTCAGAAAGAAATAACTCATACATGTTTAGGTTTCAAGATACAACCTAGGCACATTAAAATAGGAGGGAGGGACTTGCCTTTCTCTCTGCTGCTTCATGATGTAACTCTCCCTGTGCCTGTTAGCTGCTGTTTGGGCTCCTTTTAAGCATGGGTTTAGTGCTCTTCTTGTATGGTACTAAACCTACCTCTCCCTCCCCCCCATATTGTGGAATAATCCATAACCCATGTTCAGAAGCTATCAAACTATCAGCTGATATCAGCTCCCTTTGATATCATACAAAACACTTGTGCAAACCAGATGGAGTTTGTCAAATGGCTAAACCTGCTGGTCTAGCCATCTGTCAAAATTCACCTCTTCTCCTAGCCCTATCCCACATTAAGGAGAGGGATCAGTGGCTGTTTTCCCTCTGGCTGGTGGTGTTTGAAGGGAGGGGAGGGAAATAAACCAATCCCTATCCTTAATGTGCTCTGTACACTACAACTAAGAGCAATGCCATTTGCCAGCATCCTACTTGTAACAGGATAGGGATTACCAGGGAGACAGCAAATGTTAGGTCAGTATAGTTTCCTGCCACCTGAAGGATCAGGGGACAGCACCTTTACTCACCTGCTAAGGAGGAGCCCCTAATCTGGTAATAGTTATGTAATAAGGTTAAAAGGGTTCTGTAGATTCCATAGCTCCAGAATTCCATGAGTAGAAACAAAGGTTATTAAATGTTGTGCCCAGGAATGAACATTACAGTTTCACCCTTTCAGCCTTTTGTTTTTTCCAACAATGATGCACTACAGAAAAGTCAAGCCGGTTCCCTCCAGCCAGCCTTCTGAACCAACAGATGCAGGTTTTTGTTCTCTAACCAGCTGTAGCTGATTGCATCAGTGCTGCCTTTAGTGCTGTACATGAAAAGGAAACCTATAATTTATTGCAACAGACCACACCACTTCTGCCGTACATCTTGTCTCTACTGTCATCTCAATGGGTGTATTTTTCATGGCATGCTGGCAAGCTGGCAAATGGAAATCAAGGGCATTTAAAAGAAACTTCTCCATATGTCGCAGCCAGATATTGATAAAAGGACAAACAAAACAACATGTTGTTTACTTGTAAGACTGAGATTTTTACATCAGCCCAAAAGAATGTGGAACCATATCCAGGCTTTGTGTAAGCTGGCTTGCTTGTTAAGGAAAGGGTTTGTTCTGTACCAACATGATGTGGGGCAAATATTTCCACAGAGCAGAGGCCTGTACAGTAGGAATGGGCAACAAGTTATGGATCTATTTTGGAGGGGGATAGATTCAGGCAAGGATACAAAAGAGGAGGGGCCATGTCAAAGACATGGGCAAGGCTAGGAGTTTCATAACTTTCTTTCAGCTTAGGGGGAGAGTTTGGGGATTTATTTATTCTGCTATGTGAAACCTATTCCTGGACCTATACTTCTGCCTCAAAATATTAGAAGATCTTGGTAGTGCTCCTAGGACTCTTGGTGGCCTTTGATATCATTCTGACCATCTAGTGGGATTGAGCATTAAGGGCACTATTTTACAGTGGTTCTGATCCTTCTGCTCCAGACATATCCAGAAGATGATGCTTGGGGGACTACAGTCTGACACGTAGGCCATTGCGTATGGCATCATAAAGGGTTCCATCTTATTCCCCATTCTGTTCAACATCATCTTGAAATTGTTGAGGGAAGCTACCTGGGGTTTTGGACAACAGGCCATCTGTATGATGAAGACACCCAGCTCTTTTGTCAGATTTTATGTCAGATTTTATCATCCAAATCCACACAACAATTCACCCTCTTGAATATTGCCTAAATTCATTAATGAATGGGATGAGAGAGAACAAGTTCAAATTAAACCCAGAAAAGATGGAGGTGCTATTGGTCAATAGGAAACTAGTCAGGAATTACTGTAAAATCCAGCCAGTTTTGGATGAGTTTGCACTCACTCTGGAAGACAAAGTCTGTGGTCAGGAAGTACTGTCAGTGGTTTTGCAGGTGGTGGCTGTGGCAAGGAGCACATTTGCATAATTATGCTAACGGTTAGTGCATTAGCTGCAACTTTTCCTGAACCAATTGGATTTGGGTAGATTTTTCTTTTATATATTAAAACTATACATATTAACAAAATGGCTATCAGAAGAACATGGAAGATAAACACAATGGCACCTTCCTGCACATAGATCCCTGCAATTAATATTAAAAGTCATACTGTTTGAGGATGGCCTTAGAAAAACAGGCAATGGCTTCTTTTCCTAAACCATACTAAGCCTCCCCATTATATTTATCATTCTTTTGCTCCACCATCCTGTCCATCAAAACCAGAAGAGAGCCAGGCATGATTGTCTTAAAGCTGAAAAAAAGATAGCATTAAGCTATAGAGAGAGACTGACAGACATAGGATTAATGAAATCAAAGAGCTAGGTCAAGACAGTTTTGGTTATCATGGGAGCCAGGAACAGAAGAAAATACACATATCCCAAGTTTTTAGTGCAAGTAAGTTACAATTCTGAAAGTAACACCTTCAGGCCATGTCCCCACTATGGCACAATAATTTCTTGCCAATAATAAGGTCTCTTGTCTGCAGCCCATGAGCGAAACATGCTTAGGTCATCTTAGCTGTACCAACATTAAGAGAGCACCTCCCCTTATGGTGATACTGCCCAAGGCCACCATCAAGCTATTTGAAATGGGTTAAGTTGGAGGAAAGTCAGTGACCATAGTAGCTAGGAAGAGAAGCAATCAAGGCAAAATAGGGATTGGCAATAAGGACAGCTCAGTGGGCCAGTGTAGTTTTTTTTGCTGGCTCAGAGAAAGATAGCTCTTTAACTCTGGGGAAACTTAAAGGCCCTCTGTGATATTTCAAATATGAAATTAATTCAGAATCTCATGCACAGCCCTCTAAGTCCTATTAGAGATACCTCCACTTTTCCTTCATGAAGTCTGTAGTGAATCTGAAATCCCTCTGGTGGCAGATTGATGCAATTCAATCTCCCACATTTAAAAGTTGGCTCACAGACTGGGTTCATCATGTGAAATATCTTGTAAATACACCCAAAAATGGTTTTGCCAGAACTTTCCCACAGATGAACAAATGTATTTCCTTTCTCTTTCTACTTTAAGAGCCTCAAACAAAGCATGTAATAAAATGCCCTCATTCCATTTTATCTTCACAACAATCCTGTCAGGTATATTAGCTTGTGAATTAGTCTGTTGCTCAAGGCCATCCAAAAATCCTTCCTGTCAGAGGAAGGGTATGCTTGGGTGTCCTATTTCCAAATCCAATACTCTACTAATGACATCCTTTTTCTAGATAGGAATGGATGACATTTTTTATTTGTCCAGTTAATTGGTTAAATATGTCCCACAAGCCTAAGAATCATGTAAAACTGAGATGCGCTATAACATTGAAGGGGCAACTTCGCTTGTTCCACCTCTGCTTTAATACAAGGTTTCTTCTACCTTCTTTCTTCACAAACTATTTTCAGAGGCACAAAAGAGGTAAAAATCTTTCTATAATACTAATATATTCGTACATTCAGTGGGGGAAAAACTGAGTCAAACACCTTATCAATCAAGTTAGCCACAAATAAGAACTCCTAAATTCCTAAACAGAAAAGCACACATCTTGTTTATGTTTACTCTTTTCTCTCCACTATGCAATAGGGAGGATGATATTCTAATCTGAGGTCCAATTTCAGTCCAAACAAGAAAAACATGAGAAATATCTGGTAGATTTTTCATCAACACTTAATGTATCTTTTTTATTTGAAAATAACACTTGGTCTTGGATGTATGAACAACCAATCTTGATATACAGACCTTTTGTGTATATGTGTGTTGCATATGAGAAGTGCACTTTTCCCCCAACCCTATTTTCTCCTTTCTGATTATACTGGAGAGTTTTCTACTTCATAAACTTACTAGAAGATCTCAGGAAATAGGTGCCCTGTGAAGGTTGCTTCTTCCTTCTTCACAATAAAGAAAGGGACAGCATTAAATGCAGAAGATTCCTTAGGCATCTGGGCCACAGAACCATGTGGTTATTATTTTAAAGAAAAGGCTTTATCTTTCCCTTCCACCCATTTTGCACAAGGGCAGAAGTTGTTTTCCTTGCATTTTATTTTTTTCTGCACATTTCAGACTGATTTTTGAATACAGGAAGAGGCAAGATAGATAGATTTTGCAGTGAGTTGGCATGAATCCATCCTCTTCCCAAAGTGCCCTATTCAGCAGCCTCCAACAGATGCAAATGCAAAGCTGTTTCTGGCTGTTCTTCTTCTTCTTCTTCTTCTTCTTCTCCTTCTTCTCCTTCTTCTCCTTCTTCTTCTTCTTCATCATCATCATCATCATCATCATCATCATGCCAAATCCAGTCTAAACATCTGGCTGACTGTGCAACCAACCATAATAATAATTTATATGCCACCCGGCTCCCAGCAATGCTGCATGGCTGCATTAACATGCTATCTTCCAGTCCTTGAGTCTCATTCTTGAGAAAAGAATGCCAGCAGAAACTGTACTTCTCTTGACTGCAGAACCTTATGCAGGGGAGTGGTGCTGTCCTTACCATTTGAATGTGGGACAAATAAAGGAAAGCAGTTTTTTGATTCCCTGGCTTCATTGCCTCTTCCACCTAATGAGGAAAAAGAACCACCATGGATCACCTTAACATGAGGTAGGCTGGGATGAGTGGAGGTGAGTGCCTGGGACCGAGACTTAGCCACCTTTCAAGTTGCCTGAGGGCCAGGCTGCAGGCAGGGAGATGTTCTTTTGAGAGAGTGCTAACCAAAATAGCCCAGATGGCCAGTGGCAGACAAGAACAAGGGACATGGAATGAAGTGAGAGAAAGCTCTTCTGGTGCAGGAGAAAATCTCTCTCCAGCTTCCTGTAGATTCTTCCTCTGAACCTGCAACCTGGCACCTGAGCTATTTCTGGATTTGTGCCTAGTGTTCTTTTGAAACAAGAGTGCTGCCAGGTAACAATGTGTGAGCCTGGCCTCTTTCAGGTCTTATTCAAGTGCCTCCTTCCCTCCCCCCAGCATCCTTTATGCAGGATAAAGCTGCAGCCCTTATTTCTTTCACTCCAGCAGACTTAACCAAGCTACTGTGAGCTGATTCTTCTTCAGTGCTCCTCATGCATTATCTCATCACCTTCTATGGTCACAATGTTAAATTCTATCTTTTTTTTAAAAAAAATAATGGACTTCCAGAAGCCTTCTTCAGCTCACCCCTGAGCTCCCCACTTCATTTTCTTGTTTTATGAAACTGTCTCCATCCACCCATGGATCAGTTCCAAGCCTAGCGCTTGATCGTATATACATATTACTAATGATTAAAATGGCTTTCTGAATGGGGAAGAAAATGCTATAAAAAGAGTCCTATTGGATCCAGCATTTTGTACTCTATAATCCCAATTTGATGCATGTTAGAAGCCAACAGGTAGGATATTTTCCCCTGCTATTTTTCCAAAGCAACTAATATGTCAGGACATGCTAATGCTGGTCCTAGAGACAGTTATATAATCATAGGGCTGTTAACCAGAGTCTTATGCTCCATGAATGTAACTAATTCCCTTTTCATAGCCATATAATTCACTAGCCACTGCTACAACTTATAGCATTAAATTCCATTGTTTTGCTATGTGCTGCTCATTTTTGCCATATACCCAAATGAATATAGCTGCTTGAGTCAGACCAATGGACCATTTAATTCTATATTATCCAGACTGATGTACCATATCCTTTTAAAGGTTCAGGCATAGGCAGCTCTATTTATCATTTCAGCTGTGCTTGGGACCTTCTGCATGCCACATTTGTATGTTCCTTGTCAATGACTGATTGCATTTATTTCATACTTGTGAGATTTATATCCCTCTTTTCTTCCAGGGTGATATACATACCAATCCCTTCTCTATTTTTTCCCTCACAATAGCAACCCAGCAATTTTAAATTTGGCATAAAAATAGTGACTGACCCACAGTCATTCATGGAACTTACCTGGCTGAAGGTAGACTTATATCCGGATCTTCTCAATTCAAACTGAACAGAATGAAATGAAAATGAAACTGTTGCTTACTTTTTGGAATATATTTGGTGTATGATTGCTGGATTGATTGGTTGATTATGTGCCAAGTTGTCATTGTGTCTTAGTTACCACATAGATAGATTTTCTCCGCGTCTATCTGTCCCTAACCTGATCTTTCAGGTCTTCTAATGATGCACTCTTCAGCAAAGGATCGTTACCTTGTCGTGGTGCTGGAGCTTGAGCACCTCAATGATGCTATGAGCTAAACCGTGAAAGGCCACCCAAGACGGGAAGGTCATGACAGAGAGGTCAGACTAAATGCGATCCCTGGGGAAGGTAATGGCAACCCACCCCAGTATTCTTGCCGTGAAAACTCAATGGATCAGTACAACCAGAGATATGTCGGTATACCATCGGAAGATGAGACCCCCAGGTCGGAGGATGGTCAAACTGCTACTGGGGAGGAACAGAGGATGAGCTCAACTAGCCCCAGACGTGATGACGCAGCTAGCTCAAAGCCGAAAGGACGGCTAGCGGCCGACGGTGCTGGTGGTGAATGGCGAATCCGATGTTCTAAGGATCAACACACCATCGGAACCTGAAATGTAAGATCTATGAGCCAGGGCAAATTGGATGTGGTTATTGGTGAGATGTCAAGATTAAAGATAGACATTCTGGGCGTCAGTGAACTGAAATGGACTGGAATGGGCCACTTCACATCAAATGACCACCAGATCTACTACTGCGGACAAGAGGACCACAGAAGAAATGGAGTAGCCTTCATAATTAATAGTAAAGTGGCTAAAGCAGTGCTTGGATACAACCCAAAAAACGACAGAATGATCTCAGTTCGAATTCAGGGCAAGCCATCTAACATCACAGTGATCCAAATATACGCCCCAACCACAAATGCTGAAGAAGCTGAAGTAGAGCAGTTCTATGAGGATCTGCAGCACCTACTGGACAACACGCCTAAAAGAGATGTTATTTTCATCACAGGAGACTGGAATGTTAAGGTGGGCAGTCAAATGACACCTCGAATTACAGGTAAGTATGGCCTAGGAGAACAAAACGAAGCAGGACACAGGCTGATAGAATTTTGCCAAGACAATTCACTCTGCACAACAAACACTCTCTTCCAACAACCTAAGAGACGGCTTTATACATGGACTTCACCAGATGGACAACACCGAAATCAGATTGATTACATCCTTTGCAGCCAAAGGTGGCGGACATCTGTACAGTCGGTAAAAACAAGGCCTGGAGCTGACTGTAGTTCAGATCACGAACTTCTTCTTGCACAATTTAGGATCAGACTAAAGAGATTAGGGAAGACCCACAGATCAGCTAGATATGAGCTCACTAATATTCCTAAGGAATATGCAGTGGAGGTGAAGAATCGATTTAAGGGACTGGACTTAGTAGATAGGGTCCCGGAAGAACTCTGGACAGAAGTTGGCAACATTGTTCAGGAGGCGGCAACAAAATACATCCCAAAGAAAGAGAAAAACAAGAAGGCAAAATGGCTGTCTGCTGAGACACTAGAAGTAGCCCAAGAAAGAAGGAAAGCAAAAGGCAACAGTGATAGGGGGAGATATGCCCAATTAAATGCAAAATTCCAGAGGTTAGCCAGAAGAGATAAGGAATTATTTTTAAACAAGCAATGCGCGGAAGTGGAAGAAGACAATAGAATAGGAAGGACAAGAGACCTCTTCCAGAAAATTAGAAACATTGGAGGTAAATTCCAGGCAAAAATGGGTATGATCAAAAACAAAGATGGCAAGGACCTAACAGAAGAAGAAGAGATCAAGAAAAGGTGGCAAGAATATACAGAAAACCTGTATAGGAAGGATAACAATATCGGGGATAGCTTTGACGGTGTGGTCGGTGAGCTAGAGCCAGACATCCTGAAGAGTGAGGTTGAGTGGTCCTTAAGAAGCATTGCTAATAACAAGGCAACAGGAGACGACGGCATCCCAGCTGAACTGTTCAAAATCTTGCAAGATGATGCTGTCAAGGTAATGCATGCTATATGCCAGCAAATTTGGAAAACACAAGAATGGCCATCAGACTGGAAAAAATCAACTTATATCCCCATACCAAAAAAGGGAAACACTAAAGAATGTTCAAACTATCGAACAGTGGCACTCATTTCACATGCCAGTAAGGTAATGCTCAAGATCCTGCAAGGTAGACTTCAGCGAGAATTGCCAGATGTACAAGCTGGGTTTAGAAAAGGCAGAGGAACTAGAGACCAAATTGCCAATATCCGCTGGATAATGGAAAAAGCCAGGGAGTTTCAGAAAAACATCTATTTCTGTTTTATTGACTATTCTAAAGCCTTTGACTGTGTGGACCATAACAAATTGTGGCAAGTTCTTAGTGGTATGGGGATACCAAGTCATCTTGTCTGCCTCCTGAAGAATCTGTATAACGACCAAGTAGCAACAGTAAGAACAGACCACGGAACAACAGACTGGTTTAAGATTGGGAAAGGAGTACGGCAGGGCTGTATACTCTCACCCTACCTATTCAACTTGTATGCAGAACACATCATGCGACAAGCTGGCCTTGAGGAATCCAAGGCTGGAGTTAAAATCTCTGGAAGAAACATTAACAATCTCAGATATGCAGATGATACCACTTTGATGGCTGAAAGTGAAGAGGAACTGAGGAGCCTTATGATGAAGGTGAAAGAAGAAAGTGCAAAAGCTGGCTTGCAGCTAAACCTCAAAAAAACCAAGATTATGGCAACCAGCTTGATTGATAACTGGCAAATAGAGGGAGAAAATGTAGAAGCAGTGAAAGACTTTGTATTCCTAGGTGCAAAGATTACTGCAGATGCTGACTGCAGTCAGGAAATCAGAAGACGCTTAATCCTTGGAAGAAGAGCAATGACAAATCTCGATAAAATAATTAAGAGCAGAGACATCACACTGACAACAAAGGCCCGCATAATTAAAGCAATGGTGTTCCCTGTAGTAACATATGGCTGCGAGAGCTGGACCATAAGGAAGGCTGAGCGAAGGAAGATCGATGCTTTTGAACTGTGGTGTTGGAGGAAAATTCTGAGAGTGCCTTGGACTGCAAGAAGATCCAACCAGTCCATCCTCCAGGAAATAAAGCCAGACTGCTCACTTGAGGGAATGATATTAAAGGCAAAACTGAAATACTTTGGCCACATAATGAGAAGACAGGACACCCTGGAGAAGATGCTGATGCTAGGGAGAGTGGAAGGCAAAAGGAAGAGGGGCCGACCAAGGGCAAGATGGATGGATGATATTCTAGAGGTGACGGACTCGTCCCTGGGGGAGCTGGGGGTGTTGACGACCGACAGGAAGCTCTGGCGTGGGCTGGTCCATGAAGTCACGAAGAGTCGGAAGCGACTAAACGAATAAACAACAACAACAAACGATGCACTACCTGCTGCTATAACTGAATCCATCCACCTTACTGCTGGTCATCCTCTCATCTTTCCTTCCACCTTTTCCAGCATTAGAGCCTTCTCCAGAGAGTAGATCTTTGCATAATGTGTCTGAAGTAGGATAATTTGAACGTGGTCATTTGTGCCTTGAGTGAAAACTCTGGGTTGGTTTGTTTGATGATCCCTTGGTTTGTTTTCTTGACAGTCCATAGTACTCTCAGGAGTCTCCTCCAACACCAAAGTTCAAAAGCATCAATATTCCTCCTATCCTGTCCATCTTTTGCTTCCATAGTGTCACAGGGAATAACGTTGCCTGCACTATTCTGACCTTTGTATCCTGGCACTGGAATATCTTAATGTTACTTAATGTACTTTAAGGAATAACTAAACCAATAAAAATCATCCAATTTAGGTTTCAAAACAGAAGGATAAATATAAAGATTATATGGTCAAGGAATAAGAAGATATTGATAAATTGGCACCATACTAACATTTCAGAAAATACATAAAGAAATGCGCTGTATATTTTCTTTAAAAAGAGATGAAAAATATTAACTGCCCTATAAAACCAAACTAAAGATATGATTAATTTCAAAACTTAAGTAAGTCTCATCAGGTATGAAACTTGTATTATATAGTGAATTGCTCATGGATGGTGACCAGGTGTTATATTCCATGATCAAAATTTTGTTTTAAAATACGCAGTTCCCATTCTCACCAAGGAGGCTTGATGCCTGTAGAGGCCTTTTAAGCTGGATTTGTTGCAACAGTGTGAAGAAAAGTCCTTTTAAGGAACCAAAGGGTTACGTAGCGGAGTGAAAATAAGCCACCGTTTTCTTATTTGCCTGCCATTCTTCCTGTTCTATTTGTCTCTCTTTGGTACCGTGAAGCTGTCAGCCCTTCAGGATAGGCCAGACTAGGAAACCAAATTCATACAGGCCAATACTACTTTCATTTTAAAGTTATAGTAAAAGAATTTTGCAAGTCTGAAAGCACTTCCCCCTCCCTTCCTTTATCTTCATTAGAAACTAGGGACAGTCTTGTTTGAGATGTTTTCTCAGACTACAGTTCTGCTCTGGACTCAGGTTTCTTTTATCTGACTGTTGCCTCAGTAGTGGCTCTTCCTCCTGTTCTTCAAGGTCATTCCTTCTTCCTATTACAGGAGCTTAGCTGAGAAATAAGTAGCCTGGGAGAAGAGGCTATGGTGAGAATTCTGCACTATATATTTCCAGAAAGTGATAGCAGATCCAAATTTTAGTGTACATCTTTTGCCATAATCACATCTCTGTCAGCTTCCAAATGGGCATCTATTGAGTCTTCAGTAGAAATTCATGGCAAAAATGAGGGTTGGTGCATATGGAAGAAGTATTTGGATTAGCAAAATCTGTCTTTTTCTCCTGGCACAATACTTCCATGGATACACACTGGTCTCTGATATGGTCAGGGGTTATAATCTGCTCAGTTCTTATTGGCACCTTCTATGGCCATTTCAGATTGGGTTGCAGGACAGGCTGGATCCCTGGTTCCACAGAGGCATCTGTCTGTTTAATGCAGGACCGGCGCTTCCCAAAGTGCTTGTCAGGTTTTATGTAGGCTCCTTATAATCATGGGTTTGACACTGTTTAGAAAGTGTGCTAGTCCTATACTGAACAGAGAACTCAGAAAGAGAGATGGCTTCTGCCAGCTAGTTCTACCACTAATGGAGTTCTGTTGTGTAATTTACTGCTGTTGGATAGTAGTAATAGTAGTAGAAATCATCATCATCGTCAAACTGAATTTGGAGAAGATCCATAAAAATATATACCTCTGTTTTAAGGACCTTCCAAACTAAATGAGTCATCTCAAACTGGTGACTTCCAGATGTTCATATTATCACTCTCATAATCCCCAAACAGCACATCATAATATGCGATTATAGTCCAACTCAGCTGGAAGACACCAAGTTGAGGAACCAAATACTCTATATATCATAGCTTAAAATTGCAATATAAAGTTTTTTATGAGAAGTAAATTTGAGGTATGACAAAAATAGTCTAGTCTAAGCTATAGACTGTTATGAGAACAATACTTAGTAAGTGAGAAATAATCACTGGAGCATCAAAAGCTGGTAACAGTTTTGTCTCAGTTGTAAAGAAAAGCTTTTGCATGTCAAAGTTGGTCCTTTTTGACAGTAAATTAATTGGCAACCATTTGTATTGTATTCTGAGTGTTTAAAGCAACTCCAGTTTCCTTAGGGCTGGTGAACTTTCAGTTCACCCAATATAACTGGGTTTTGTAGTAAAGATATTTGGATTTCATTTGGAAGGTCCTGCTCGTCCCTAAGAGCCTTGAGCTAAAACCTGACACAAAGATTTTATTGTAAACTTAAGTCTGTGATTTTATAACCTAACTATTGATGACGATCTATTTTGTTATTTGGAGCATGTTAAAACTTAAAAAAAAAATCTTCCAAAATTGTTTTGTGAAAGTATACCTAAAGTCAGCAATAACCAGGTGGTGGGAATATGAAAATTATTTCAAATATTTGCATTTCAATCTCCAAGGATGTTCCATGCAAAAGGTAAGATCTTTCTAGAAGGTGCCAGCAGTGTATTCTCAATTCAAAAAATACATTGGATGGAGCAGAGCTGTAGGAAATTCCTGTGGGCATAGTAAAGCTGCACTTCTTAACATGCTATAGAGCCCACAAACCTGTATCTTGCTGAATTATGCTTTCTGACAGTGGGAAATGAAATGAACTATTAGCTATATTCAGTAGAATCACCAAATCTCCAATCCAATTTTTGTTTGAGTTATATGATTATAACTCAAACAGAAAAAGAAAATCTAATGTATCTGTTATAAAGTGCAAAATTACATTTTGGCTGATTTGTTGAATCAATCAAAACATGCAATTCAGATATACTATCTGTTTTGAATATCAGTTTAAACAACACTAAAGCATTTCAAAAAGGCATCATTTACTAACATGTACATTAGTAAATGAGACATGTGAGCAAGAATATTGTTGTGGGATTGTTTTACCCCCTGACATTTCTTTCTATAAACAGACATAAATAACTTTGCCATTGCACTTCACTTCTAACATGCAGCCTAATTACTTGGCTCATCAGTCTTGCCAACATATGGAAATATTGTATCATAACACTACTCCCAGCAGGGCAGGATAGATCTTTATGCAATAGATCTTTAGAGAGAAAAGAAAATGCCAAATGTGAAGCAACTCCTTCTGTTTTATATTCCAGCATGAATTATGAACGCAATGACTCTGAAGTTAAGGTTCTCCTCTACTGATTCCATGTCCACGTGGTCGTGTAACCTCATCCATACCTTTTGTTTACTTTAATACTCACAGGAACATCAGTACCCACAAAAATGTAACAGAACATCTCTGCCATAATCTACACCAGAGCTGTATCTACTAAGACCGCATATGGTCTTCAATCTTATTCAGAAGCCTTCTGCAAGTGATTAGCTCAGATCTCTGAGCAGAGGGGAAGATGTCAGAAAGAGAGAGAAGATAAATAATCTGACCTCAGGCAGATTGGTTTTTCAGGAGTATAATCTTCAGGTAAGAAAGTTCCCATACTCTACATTCGTTTTTGCTTAGATTTTCATGTTATTAGAAAATGTCAATACCTGAACATGGTTGATATTCTGGATTTTTCTGTACCTAACAATTATTATTATTCCTCCTTCTCTCCCATTTGGGTAGGAACATTGTAACAAGATGGGAAATCCTACAGCAGTAGTTCCACCAAGCTGCCCAATAAAGCAAGGAAAAAACAGTCATACTGTACTTACATCACTACGTCCCATGAAACGAAGCAAGCAAAGCTAATTATATGACAGGGAGTGTAGGAAACCAGATCCATTTGTCCCAACCACTATACATATGCTTCTTTAAGAAAGGAAGTAAACAAACATCTGAAAGGCATCCTGTAATACGGAGTTATTTTATCAGGTTTTTTTTTTTTTTAAAAACAACCCTAAGGCCACAATTCTACATTTTAAAAAATTACACTGAGGTTGACAGATGTGCCAGCACTTTCAGCTTCTAGCGCTTGTGACTAGAGCCTTTTGAGACTCAAAGTCAACATTTCAATTCCTTTGCTCATTATTTTGATACCTTCAAAGTTCCATTCTCAGTTACTTTTTTTTCATCTTATTGAAATGATAACAGGAAATGTTTTCAGTAGACGTGTACAGGGGAAAGACAAACCTTCCTCTGTAATAAATAAGAAAATTGGGTCTTCATGGATGTCTTATTTTAGTTAGTTATCTTGTGAAGTGCTGCTGAGTCAGGCTCAACTCCATGGACAAATGCTCACATCACAACCTGTCTTTAGCAGTATTCTGTAGCTCTTCCAAGGACAGTCATATCATTTCTTTGACCCCATCCATCCACCCACCACCTTATCCATTGTCTTCCCATTCTACTTCCCACAACAATGCCAAGCACAGTTATTTTTTTCCAATTCATCATCTTTTTGCATCACATATTGAAATCATCATTTGACTTGCTGATCCTTGTTTCAACTGAGCAGTCCTTATTTGGCAGTCTTGGTGCTTTCTGTAACCATCACTAGATCCATAAGTCCAAGGTGCCTCTCTTCCCCTGTGTCCAGATATCACTATACAGCAGTGAAATAGCTATACAATTCTACTGGAAAGACAATTGCTTTAAGTACTCTGATCTTTGTTGTCATGGGACCCTTTTACAGTACTTTATGGTCTTGCTTAAGGGCTCACCATACTCTGCAAAGCATCATTCAGACAATAGAATAGACTTCTTATACACATTGGTATACAGTCTTCTGAAAGGCTAGTAGACTGCTTTTTAAACATATGTTCAGTGGTCTTTCACCTGTCTGTAAAAAAAATTGGCTCCCAATCAATCTAAACTGGGAAAGATATGTGTCACTAGTTCTGTCCCAAAAAAACTACTTGTGGGTTTTCTGTTACAACAGAAGGTTTGGTGTGACCAATAAAATAACTAAATACTGCTTTTTATCATAAAAATACTGTCTTTGTTATGTTGGGGAGGGAGGAAGTACACGATTTTGCCTACTCCATACTTCCTGGGTGCTATACCGTGGCCTTGCTGCTAGCACTGCTGTTCCCTTGCAGTACTTTATGCTGATCTCTGACCAAAATTAATAAAATCTAATCTTGCAGCATTTGCTGATTAGGGATATTTGGGAGCTGGGGTCAAATTTCCCTTTCTAGCTCAAGTACGGGAGGCCAGTAAACCTGTGTCCAAAAATAGCCCAGATGATGGGTTAGTGGGACTAAACATGCGCCCGAGAAGAAGTGGAAAGGCGTTCTCTCAGTATGCTGTGTGAGCTCCTCCTACTTTGCCCTGCATTCCTTCTCTTTCCTGTCAGTCAGTTTCCAGAAGTGTTCTGAAACAACATGAGTGACAAGTTACTGGCCCACAGCACCTCCACTTGGGCAACTTAAAAAGTGGTGAAAACCTCCACACGAGGCATCCCCCATACTTGTCCAAGTCTGCTCCACAATACTTTAAGGAGAGCAATTGGGGAGTGTTTTCCCCACCAACTGGTGATCCTGAATGTGAGGGAACACAAAGCTGGAGGTGGGGGGAACCCTGCCCCTAAATTGTCCCAAAGCGAAGTTCTGAGGACAGGACCACTCTGAAGCATGTTACAGCTCAGCCTTTGGGGCTCTACGGATTATGCCCGCACTCTTTTCTGCTGACTCCACAAGGAATGTACATTAACATGTCCCTGAGGAAAACCATTATGTTCATCATGGCCCTTTTCTCTTGGATTAATCTCCTGTGCTTCTCCAGTGCACTTTGATCCCTATCTTGAGCCCAAGAAAACAAAACTATCCCTCAGTATATCACTTCCTCACCATCAACTGGAAGCTCACCAGGCGTGCAGGCTGACATTACCTTTGTTTTCTTCATATTAGCCATAAAACCAGATTTTTCACTTTCCATTTGTTACTTTTCAGAATGAGGTCTTCTCAGTCTTCTCTACTTTCAGCTAATGAAATGCTCTCTGCATTTCAGTTACGCAGCCTTGTCTCCTTTTTCCTATTCTGAACTGTTCTGTGGAGATAGCCAAATGGCCACATTGAAAGGCAATACACCAGCAGAAAAATATGCAGGCACAATACTTGGTCCCCAAATGGTTGAGCCCTCTTCTGGGTTAGTAATAAGTGGTGCCATCTGTAGTTTTAATTCAGGACATGTCAAGGAACCTGACTGGCAGAGTCCCTTGGCTTTATTTCCCCACTCACCAATATTACTCATTGGTGGGAAAAGTAATCACCAATTGCTCTCCTTCATGAACTGGATGGTGAGGTCGGGGGCAGAGATGAATAAATGTAGGTGAGCAGCAGGGTTAACATCCTGCAAGTCACCCAACAAACAGGTCAAAGCATAAAGGATCTCCAGGGATGTGACCTGTCTGTCAGACTATTCCTGAACACAGGTCTACTGCTATTCTGAAAAAGTGGTAAGCCCATGTCCAAAAGTACCCTAGCAATGTCCTCCTCCTCCTCCTCCTCCTCCTCTATGCTGCCCAACTCCCAGTTTGAAGTGGCTGAAAAAGGGCTATAAGGATCATAAGGGACAGTCTCTCCTTCACCCTCTGCCCCTTCTCTATATCTGTGACCTGTCATTTGGGTAAAATGATGTGGAGGAAGACTGCAGACGAAGTGGAATGTAAAGATGAGTTACGTTGCAGCTAGGACCACAAATGCTGACAGTAAATGGCCAGCAACACTCAGGAGTTATTACTGAATAGGCAAAATGGTGCTGTTCTCCCACGGTAATCAGAAGAGTAGAAAGTACAGTCACAGTGTGAGCAGAAGCAGTGGAAAATCTGTAACGCAGCAATACACAGCCTCAGAATCTGGCTGCATTTCCCAGCCTAAAACAACTTTCTGTGTATACAGAAATCCTGTTTTTGAAACACAGGTTTAGCACTATTTCAATAAATCACTAAATTAATATTTAAAAACAGGACTAGTGCTCTTTCAAAAGAGTGCTAAACCTGTATATGTAAGGAGTCAATTGGTTTGGCAAGTATCAGTCAGGTGTTACGTGGGCAAATACCTCTTTGGAAGCCAAGTGTCCAATCTCTCCTTCAGCCAAAATGGCCATGGAGGACAGCGCCCAGTGTTTGCAGCAGCCTAAAATGGCCAGTAGGAGCTGGGCAAATCCCAGTCCCTGACTGCACCACCAATCACGTAATTGATGGAATGTGGCAGATTGTGTCCACAGAAAATATTATGTTGGGAAAAGTAGTAGGAAAACACCATTTTAAAACTGGAACAGCTAAGAATGACTTTAAATTGCCTCAGTTGTGGGCTAGGGAGTAGAAGAAAGCTACATCCAGAGGACATGATTCAATCAAAATGGCTACCAGGTCATGCTTGAGGCATGATTGGGAACAAGAGGCTGTTTTTCCAAACTTAGTTCCTATAATAGCTTCTTGTTTCCTATGAATGTTTGTAATCATTAGATGTTCTCGCACACCCATAAGTCATAATATATTCTGGCATGTTCTGCATAATCAGAGGTCTTGCTTGTTGGCAGAGTGCTAGAAAGCATTTGGCCCAGGAGAGATCAGAAAAGTCACACACCAGGCATTTCTATAAAAATAATTTTATTTACGGAAAGTAAACATATTTACAGGCTCTCAGTGAGAGCTGCTTAACTCTCTACATGCCTACACAGAAGGGAAACTGAAACTAAAACAAGTTCAAGCAAGTTCCTTAGGGAATGCAACCATTAACACGTGAAAAGGCGACAATTAAATTCAATCTCTTCACCCGGCCAAAATGATTAGTTACCATAGTAACAATCTGTAGTAGAAAACATATATTAACACTCCCCTTTTTATACTACAGAATAAGATGCAAACCAATTTTATTTGACAACTCTGTATGTCTTTCCATTCACATTATTTTAACATTATCTCCCTTTTGGTTTAACAGAAAGCTAACATCCTTCTTCCTGTGTATTTTCAAACCTAGGTAATTTGTTACAGTTCCAAGGCTTTTTAATGTGAAATGGCTTTTCATGCAGGCTTCAAAATCAAGCCTTTGTTTTTCTGTTGGTGTGAACAGCAGCAAATCATCAACATAAATGCATAAATACATACAGCCTTGTTTGTCTTTCTTCATATATACACATGGATCTGCTTTTCCTTTTTTCAAAACCAAAATTCTGCAGTTTTTCATCTAATTTTTGGTTCCAGGATCTAGCAGCTTGTTTTAACCCATAGATTGACTTCTGCAGTTCACAGACTAGATTCTCCCCTTTTTCATAGCCAGGGGGTTGCTGCATGTATAATTTGTGGTCTAAATCACCATGGAGAAATGCAGTTTGAATGTCATAGTGGTGAACTGACATTCCTCTGAGTGCAGCAATTTTTAACAGTAATCTAATTGATTCACCTTTAGTAACTGGTGCAAAAGTCTTGTCAAAGTCTAAATCTTTCCTTTGAGTGAACCCTTTTGCAACTAACCCTGCTTTATATTTTTGGATTTTGCCATCAGCATCCCTTTTCAGTTTGAAAACCCACCTACAACCCAGACAGCATTCATTGGGAGGTAGCTTTACCAGTTTCCATGTTTTATTTTATTTCAAGGATGCTAACTACTGTTGCATGGCAGAATGCCAATTTTGTGCAATCTCAGGTGGTAAAGCATTCACTTGTTCTAAAGACTCAGGTTCTGTGAATATGTGAAAAGCCTTTACTGTTTCAGCCTGAAAACGTGATGGAGGAATGCCTTTACTACTCCTCTGAGATCTGTGAGGTAATACGGGGCTTAAATTTTGACTCCTATCACTTTCCTGAGAAGCATCTGTCTCATCAGACAGATCTTCAGTTTGCTTTTCTGGTTTAATGTCCCCATCAGGCAAAAGATCACTATCAGCAAGTCCTTGCTGTTCTCTTGTGGTGGTCAGATCAACTGGAGAGCTAGAATTAAATCTCCCCGTTTTGTTCAGCAAAAGAAGCGCTTTTGCTAATTATCAATTTCTCTCCCATTATGAACCTTAGCTCCTTTGGCTTTGTTCATAGCCAACAAAGATGGCTTTCTTTGTTGTGGGGCCTCCTTTCCTTCTCTGTTGTTTTGGAATATGAACCCATGCAGTACTACCAAACACTCTAAGATGGTTTACCTTTGGTTTCACACCATAAAACAAATGGAATGGAGTGTCCTGCATCACAGAGTTATACAATCTGTTTTTGACATAACAGGCAGTAGATATTGCCTCTCCCCAATACTTAAGAGACAAATGTGAATCTTTAAGCATGCATTCCATTGCATTTTGCAAGGTTCTGCCCTTTCTTTCAGCAACACCATTTTGCTGAGGGGTGTAAGGGTTAGAAAGAATTTGTTCTATCCCTTTTGTCACTAGGAACCTTTTGAATTTGAATTTGAGTGCAGATACAGGCCTAGGGAATTTTCCATTTGCCCATGTCACAAAACCTTTAAATTTCTCAAATGCCTCATCTTTATGTTTTAAGATGTAGATAAATGTGTATCTTGAGAAATCATCAAGGATGGTCATTGCATACCTTGCTTGTCCAAGACTTGGAGCAAAAGGACCAATAATGTCAGAGTGTACAGTTTCCAAAGGTCTAGTTGTAACTCTGTCACTGTGCTTACTCACAGGAGCTTTTAGTGTTTTGCATTCTTTGCAAACTACACAATCTAAGTATTTGTCACAGGGTTTTATCTTTAGGTCAGCACACAGCTGTGGCATTTGTGCTATATACTTGAAATTAGCATGACCAAATCTCCTGTGCATCAGGTGTACACATTGGTCATGATATGGCATGTTGCCAACTGCAGCCTTGCAGCTTGGCTTCCTTGCATTTTGCACAACGTACAAGGAGTCTTTTAATATACCAGTAGCACACAATTTCCCATGTTTACGTATCTCACAACCATTTTTCTTAAATGTTATGACATACCCTGTTGCAGCCAATTGTGCCACAGATAAAAGGTTTGATTGTAAATTTGGCACATACCATACACCTTTTACAGTTTCTCCCAAGCAGGATAAATACAAGTCACTTTGTCCCATAATTTTGGTCACAGACCCATCAGCCAAAGATACACTTTGTCTTTCAGTTTTAGACAGTGACACAAAAGAGCTTTTACAATTACATAAATGACAGTTGGCCCCAGAATCTAACACCCATACATCAGAATTACCCTTCTCAGCAACCTGTGCAATTTGGGTTGTCTGAAGAGCCTTCTTCTGTGTTGCCCTTGTGTTCTTCTTCTCTGTCTTTCTACTCTTGGGTCTCAAGGCACAGTCTTTCTGCAAATGTCCAGCTGAACCACAGTTGAAGCAGTGCTGGCTGGCTGGTGCTGTGGCCTCAGCTTCCTTTCCCTTCTTTTCTGGTACTGCAGCTTTCCAGAAGAGATGGTGGGGGGGATCTTTCCTCTCTCTTCTCCCATTCAGCGAGTAAGCGCTGTGTAACATACGATGGGGTGAGGTCTGCTTCAGGCATAGCCTCCAGGGTACAAATCAGTGGGTCCCACGTTTCATTCAGTGAGGACAGGAGGATATAGGATTTTGTGAGAGGTGTAAATTCCATTCCTCTCTCCTGCAAGTCAACAAACAGCTGCTGAATATAATGCAGGTGCTCAGGAAGGCTATCTCCTTCTGCAAGGTAGGCTTTGTACAGCTTTTTTGTCAGGGTAACTTTACTCCCTGCTGTTGCCTTTACATACAAGTCTCTCAAAGCGTCCCAAAGTTGCTTTGCAGACTGCATACCTCGCACGTGGACTAGCTGATTGTCCTCAACTCCCAGGATAATGGTGGCTCTAGCCCGCTCATCCTGTCTCAGCCATTCAGCACTGGGATTTTAGGGGGTTTGCTCACCAATTGGCAGCCAAAGATTCTCTCTGCAAAGATACATCTCCATCTTCAGGGCCCAATTCAAATAGTTGGTCTCTGATAGGTGCTCCAGAGGCATCGCTGAGGGCTGGGAGGTAGCCATGGCCTCTTCCTTCTTTTGCAAGTCACCTCAGCTGGCTTCTTTGTCCTATAGACCAGCAGTTGCTGGAAAATCTCCAGGTGGCTCCAAAGAAAATCTTCACAGGTCTTTGCTACCTTCCTTTAAATTGTGCATGAGGTGTGGAGCTGATCTCTCTATTCTCTCTGGGGTTTTACTGGGCTTACTGGGTTTACTGGGCTGCTTACTGGGCCCATAACCTGTTGGCAGAGTGCTAGAAAGCATTTGGCCCAGGAGAGATCAGAAAAGTCACACACCAGGCATTTCTATAAAAATAATTTTATTTACAGAAAGTAAACATATTTACAGGCTCTCAGTGAGAGCTGCTTAACTCTCTACATGCCTACACAGAAGGGAAACTAAAACTAAGACAATTCAGGCAAGTTCCTCCCTTAGGCAATGCAACCATTAACATGTGAAAAGGGGACAATTAAGTTCAACCTCTTCACCCGCCACAATGATTAGTTACCATAGTAACCTTAACCTGTAGTAGAAAACATATTAACATTGCTGTAGACAGTAAAGCAAGCGTAACCCTCCTCAAAGAGCCAAAATGGATGTATGGGTAATGGCATGTATTCTAGGCATGTATTAAGAGGGAAAACTTTTACTCGCCTCATGTTTTTCAGCTGCTTTTAAGCCATTTCCCCCCCAGTTCATATACATGAGCCAGGCAAAGATCGAAAAAAGGGGGGAAAAGCAGTTAAAACTAGAGAGTCTTTAGAGAATAAAAGAGAAAAAGCAAGAGAACACGGTTAGATGTGTCTTTTGGGATAATCATATATCTATGGAAGGGTATGTATGAGTGTGTGAGTGATTTATATTTGACTAGGTGCAAATGCTTATGTTCACATTCAACTCAATTAAATTTCCTTCATGATTTTTAATTTTTTTAAAAAAATAAATTCCACTCTTTTGATGTATCTTTAAATCGTGGTTCATTTCTATTATGGGCATTTGATGTGAGTTAAACGGGAGTGGGAAAGTATAAGTAGGCTGAACATTAATCCAGTCACGGAGACTTTTTCATCTGTCCTGGACGCTGCCTTTTGGCATCAGCTTCTAAGACAGACAAGCAGGCTACTCAAGGGGTTGGGTTATAAAACTGCTCGAATGAAAGCTTTTTTTTTTCAAGAAAGCAGCAAATTCTGGGCAATTCTTTGGATAATTTCTGGGTGCTTCCAAGAGACAATTGTTTCTGTTCATAACGCATAACCTTATGTGCACATTCACATATAAAATGTTGACTTTATATTACAACAATTACACATTGTCCCATTTTTCAATTGTATTTTCATGCAGGAAATGTACTACACTCTGTGATGAAAAGGACCATCAAATAGGCTAAGGATGTAGTTGAGAAAGTGTCCAGTGCATGATAGATCAAATACATCAGTTCATGATGGTTCCATTCCCAAGACTGTGTTTTATTACATTTTTCCACAGAGATATGGAATTACTGGACATCTCCAGGCTGCATTCAGTTTTTTTGGTGGGGGGAGGAGGGGTTAGTATATTGAGGGTTAGTGAAGAGGAAACAAAAATGAGGGGGGTGGGAAATCATTTGTCAACCATTGTAATCTCCTTGCATCATCCTCAGTCATTGGTCATATAACGATTACTTGAAATGTGATGCTTTGCATCAACAGAAAAAAATAATACTTATTTTCCAGAATCATTAAGTTAAACTGCAGAAGCTCTTTTCCTCCTGTTAAAGCTATATTTAAGATTTCTCCTACTGTTTACTTGGTTATTCTCATGCCTGGCAGTAAGCAATCCAAAAAGAAAAGAAGTGTACGCAACTTACGCCCACCATCCTACATTTACGTGAGTGAGAAATTTCAGAAGATTTCTCAGTCATGGTTCATGATTGAGCAGCCACAGTTTCTTTCCTCAGGAACAAAGTCACTTCCTTGATCAACAAGAACAAATAAACAAAGTGAGTCAGTTTTAATTGGAAACAAAAGCTGTGGTCTTCAATTAAAGCTGATTATCATTCATAAACTCTGATTCAGTTTTCCCGAGCCTACATTTTATAAATGTTTTTCAAGTCTTTCCAGCCAGTTTATTTTTTCCCCCCAAAACAGGGTGATTAAGAAGGCTGAAATATCAATGTAATTCATACTGTTAAATCAGAATGCTGAGCAAAATTATTCAAGAGCAGTCCTAACTGAAATCTTAGGAATAATTGCATACTTTGACCAACAACTTTCCATACAGATGCAGAACTATTTGATATAGCAGCTATTTCACCAGTCCTGCAACACTGTTTTTTTTTCTTTAAACTCAAGTAACATTATAGTGTAGGAGTGCTGTAGATGTAATTGACAAGGTATTCCATTAAATTCCAATTAGCAAAAAGCATGACAATTAAGTGGCTTGGAAATAGTATGCGAAGAGTGCCCAGCAATGATTCCTCATTTAAAGAATGAGATAACAACTGGAGTGCTACAAGATTCTATCCTGGGTCTGTACTCCCCAACGTTTTAATAATGACTGGAAAAAATACTTAATCAGATTTGCAGATGATACAAAATGGGATGCAGTGGTCTATAAGGGCTTTGCAACACATTCATAACTATCATTATTAATTTTTTTGCCTTTTATGCTAAGATATTGTTATAAGATTGAAATCCGAATTAGAAATCTTCTTGGGATCTGTATGAACCTAATGATTCTTTGATTAATAATATTAGGATAAGCTAAAATGACCATTAAATTCAGGCTAAAGAGAGAGGCAGAGGAGCTTGAAAATCTAATGCCCCTGAAGAATAGTAACACTGTCTCCCTCTCTCTCTTAAAATCCTAATATTAAACCTCCAATATGTTCAAACTATGGATTTCCAAATAAATGTAACTATTACAGACTATCAAAAATCTCTTTGGGCTTCCTTCTTTCTTCCACTGGTTGCATTTATAAAACCAAAGAAACACTTGTAATCAGGCTTTCTCATCTTTTTCCCTTTGAAGGTTTGCACTACAACTCCCACCAACCTTGCCAGTATAGGTATGGTCAGGGATGATGGGAGTTACAGTTCAAACTATCTTGAGGCCACCAAATTAAATGTTTACTTTTATTGACCTTATAGTATATCAACCTAGGGTTTTTTTGTCAAATCCCATGTACAAATCCCATTGATTCCATTTTGGATACCTGTATTCCATGAAATATTACAAACACCTGGATAATTTGCTGGAAAAATACTGCTGCTGATTAGGCAGCATCTTCTCCTAAAATGGCAAGAATTTTGTGCCTCAGAATTTAATAATTCAGGACTTGAACAGATTGTTCTATTTCTTTCTCCATGCCTATTTCCTGAGGCAGGTGACAAATGCCAGAAATTCAGTGTTCTGACAGAGCTTGGACTATAAAGTACATATATCACATGCAGTGGGTTCCAGTTCAGTCCCTGATGGCTTCTCCTATTCAAAAGAGAAGAGATGGGAAACACTTTAGTCTGAGTTATGATTGAAAGACAAACAATACTGGTCTTGATGGGCCAAGTCTGTTCTGTTTAAGGCAGCTCCTGTACTTGGGTTGCTGTCATTTATCTTAGAAGGTAGCTCTATCCATGCTAGCAAAATGAGTTCTGAATGAATATGGTATAGTGATGAGAAAGACTGAACCTCTTCAAATAGGTGCGATGGGAATATCATTTTTGACTACTTCCCCACTTACAAAGAAATGTCTAAATTCATTGGGTTGGCCCAGATGATCCATTAAGTTCCATTCAGCTCAATGAGCCTTCATGGCCTCATGACTTACTTTTCACAGTGATTTTAGTAGGATTTAAGTATACCTAACTTGTTCTCCCAAACTGAAATCTAACATATAAAGGAAGAAACACAGTTATTTCTTTCTGGGCTGGTTTTCCTTCTGAATGAAAAATAAAGAAGCATTCACAAATATAAACCCTTAACTCTGCCTTTAACTAACAGTCTACTTTTGTCACTGTGTATAGAAGAGGATCTATTTCTGGTTTTATGAATGAAATCACAAAATACAGCTATTTCTGTATGTTTTGATTTTCTTTATTAGTGGCTTTATACATAATAAAGCACCATGAAAATCTATAATTAATGTGATGGTAAAGTATGATTCCTAAGGAAAGAGGAAGAGGAAGAGAATTATTTACCACCCAGGAACACATCTTCAAATGTTCCTGGGTGGTAAATAATTCTCCTCCTCTTCCTCTACAACTGACATCACATTAGGACACGGAACATTTATCTTGTCTGAATGAAAGTACTGTTCCTGATATCAAAGTGGGAAACATTCAGCAGTTTTGCTTCTTGGAAATAAAAGCTTGACAAAACTTTTTCATCTATAAGGATAACCCTGAGGTAGTGAAATACTACAATTTATTCTACTTTGTTGGCTAGTAAGGAAGAGTTCAGTCAGCATTCTTCAAACAAATGTAACTGCCAGTTATTTCTATAAAATGGGGAATAACACAGATAATGGAGGCCTGGATGAAAGCAGTGACTAATATTTTTTATACACATTGAGTAATGTGTCTTTTTATACACATTGAGTCTGAAGAAACAGCAGGGACTAATTTAGCAGCACAAAGTACACAAAAGTTAATAGAAAATTGTCTTAATGGAAAATGTTACCAGGGCAATCTCTTACTCAAATTAATATAAAATGCAACCAAACGTGACTGTGAAACAGTCCGCCTCCGCTAGCAGCCACGACCAGTGAGTTCCATATCTGATTGAAGCTATCATCAATTCTCAAGCTTTAATTTACAGGTTATTTCCAGGTCCATGCACATCATTTGAACTCTGTTCACAGCCTTCTCTGCATTACATATTTTTGTAAACAATCCAGGGTCTCAGGAGCTGAGGCATGGGGTATATCAAAATATGTAAATAAATAATTAAAATCTGATGGTCTTCAAAAGTCTGAACGAACAGCATGGAAAAGTATGTGTGTTAGAGTGACGTGATACTATAGGAAAGCTCAGTCTGGCATGCGAATAGGTGATGGACTCTAGTCAGACACCCAAATCTCCCTCTGGTCCTGCAGTCATCAGCTGATGGATATTATGGTATCTTGACAGACAGTTTCTCCGCTAGTGTTTACAGTGTCCCCACTATATTACCCAGGCATCGATGAAATGACAGAAAGCCTGTCCTCATTGCTATTATTTTGGCACAAAGAAAGCTGGATAACTCTAGAGCAGTGTTCCTCAAGCTTGGCAACTTTAAGACGTGTGGACTTCAACTCCCAGAATTCTCCAGCCAGCACAGGAATTCTGTGAATTGAAGTCCGCAGTCTTAAAATTGCCTAGGTTGAGAAACACTGCTCTAGAAGATGCTGTAAGTTGCTATTGGGGAAATGCAGTTAGTCTGCTGAACAGGAATAGCTCAGAAAGGATGATGCTTACCTGGTGTAAATTAGAGTAGGGAGGGCTGATTTTTAGAGATGGTTGCCTGAATAACCTTTTGAAAAGAGAAAGAGAAAAACCAGATGTTTTTGTTTACTTGTTTTATTTTTGCTGCTCCACAGAATTGAACTCTGTTTATTTTATATATGTTCCAGTGAAGAGGTATCATTTGGGAGAGAAATCCTCTCCTTTAACATATTTATTGCACATTTAAAGAAAAATGCAGCAAAGCCCTACCATAAATGACACTTCTTTGAAGTAAGGTATGTCCTGTAAAATAAAGCATGTCTAGCCACTTTGCCTTCTGGAGATAGTTTAAGAAGCAGATGCTACAGGGGAAAACAAAGGCAATTACACTAAAGAACTTGTATACTTCTATACAGTAGTTTTGACATTACACTATTTCCCCTGTAATCATAGATCAAAATTATATGCCACATGTAACCACCTAATTATAGTAATTAGCAACAGCTACAAGCGCTTCCCTAGGGCTGCCGTACAGCAGAGAGGGCAGCATGTTATACAGGACCCCATCTTCTCACACCATGGCAGCAGCATCGAGTAGAGTGCCAAGAACCAAGGGTGATTCTCCACCATCCTCTTCTATCCCCTTCCACCTCTCCTGAGCCATGTCCTTCCTGAACTCTCCATGTAAGGGCTGAATCTGCCAACCTCTATTTTTAATTTCCTCAGTTCCCCAGAAGCTCAGCTGATAGAGCTGGTCATCACTGCCACCTGAGCTATCCAGTAAATGTGACTTCAGAAGTTGGTTGTTACTGCATATGTGCACTTATGATTGCACACATACATAGATTATTTTCATATTATTTCTCTAGAATTTCTGACATTCCAGTTTTTTAAAAGATAATTTTAAAATAGCATTGTTTCAGTGTTTTTGAGTTGACTTCTAGCATGTCTTCTCCCCCTCCTCATTCCCAACCTTGATTGGGAGTTGATTTTACAGAACTAAAAAGATCTTCATGAAGCACCAGAACATCATTTCTCCACTGTAGAAAAAAGCTAGAAGGTATTTGAGAGCCAGTTTGGTATAGTAGTTAAGACAACAGGCTAGAAATTAGCAGACTATGAGTTCTAGTCTTGCTGTAAGCAAGAATGATCTTGGGCCAGTCACTCTCTTTCAGCCCTAGGAAGAAGGCAATGGCAAACCCAAAAATCTTGACAAGAAAACTGCAGGGACTAGTCCTGGCAGTTGCCAGTAGTCAAAAATTACTCAAAGATATACATGCACGCATGCACACACACACACACACACACACACACAATAACTAAAGCTTCAATGGGTGTACAGCCTACAGCAAGGGGAGCCGCAACTTTGAGGACTGGTTGTAAGACTCATCTTTCAGTGCCGTCATAAGTTTGAACAGTCACTGAATGCATGGTTGGTAAGTGAGGACTACCTGTAATGGGGATTTCTGGTTTAATACTTTTCCATTCTATGGTGCCATCAAGACAGATCCTGGAGACAGTGCTTTACTCAGCAAAACAAAAAAGACAATCCCTACAAGAAGCAAGTCTGGCTTATCTTATTTTGAAATACATAAAATAACACATATTATCATCAAGAGAAAAACCATACAGCCCAGAGTTTAGCTAGGTATTGCATCTATACTATGGATTGAATTGATTCAGATTTCATTCTATCATGCAGTTCAGATTGCTTATTATCCTGCAAAGTGCAATCATTATCCAGGATTATCATGAGATAAATTAAGGAGACTGTATGTAACACCTTGAACAGTTGGGACAAAGCATCCATTAAAATTAACAACTCAGTCTGATTGATCCAGATCAGTACTTTAACCCATGGAGAAATTTGGCAGATCTGTTAATCTAATTCTCTCTAGCTTGCATATTTTATTGTTCAGTCATTAAGTTCTGTCCGACTCTTCATGACCTCATGGGCCATAGCACACCAGGCCTTCCTGTCCTCCACTGTCTCCCAGAGTTTACTCAAATTCATGTTCCTTGCATCGGTGATGCTATCTAACTATCTCATCCTCTGCTGTCCCCTTCTCCTTTTGCCTTCAGTCTTTCCTAGCATCAGAGTCTTTTCCAGTGAGTCCTTTCTTCACATTAGGTGGCCAGAGTATTTGAGCTTCAGCTTCAGTGTTTGTCCTTCCAATGAACAGTCAGGGTTGATTTCCTGTAGGATTGTCTGATTTGACCTTCTTGCAGTCCAAGGGACTCTTAAGATTCTTCTCTAGCACCACAGTTCAAAAGCATCAATTCTTCAGTGCTCAGCCTTCCTTATGGTCCAACTCTCACAACCATACATCACTACTGGGAAAACCATAGCTTTGATTATACGGACCTTTGTCAGCAAGGTGATGTCTCTGCTTTTTAATATGCTGTCTAGGTTTGCCATAGCTTTCCTCCCAAGGAGCAAGCGTCTTTTACTTTCATGGCTGCAGTCACCGTCTGCGGTGATCTTGGAGCCCAAGAAAATAAAATCTGTCACTGCTTCTATTTCTTCCCCTTCTATTTGCCAGGAAGTGATGGGGCCAGATGCCATGATCTTAGTTTTTTTTAATGTTGAGTTTCAAGCCAGCTTTTGCACTCTCCTCTTTCACCCTCGTCAAGAGGCTCTTTAGTTCCTCTTCACTTTCTGCCATTAGGGTGGTATCATCTGCATATCTGAGGTTGTTGATATTTCTCCAGGCAATCTTAATTCCAGCTTGTGATTCATCCAGCCCAGCATTTCTCATGATGTACTCTGCATATAAATTAAATAAACAGGGTGACAATATACAGCCTTGTTGTATTCCTTTCCCAATTTTGAACCAATCGATTGTTCCATGTCCAGTTCTAACTGTTGCTTCCTGATCCACATACAGATTTCTCAGGAGACAGGTAAGGTGGTCCGGTACTCCCATCTCTTTAAGAATTTGCCACAGTTTGTTGTGATCCACACAATCAAAGGCTTTAGCGTAGTCAATGAAGCAGAAGTAGATTTTTTCTACTTCTACTTGGAACTCTCTTGCTTTTTCCGTGATCCAGCGAATGTTGGCAATTTGATCTCTAGTTCCTCTGCCTCTTCGAAACCTAGCTTGTATTTCCGGTAGTTTTCAGTTCATATATTGCTGAAGCCTAGCTTGTAGGATTTTGAGCATAACTTTGCTAGCGTGTGAAATGAGTGCAATTGTGTGGTAGTCTGAACATTCTTTGGCATTGCCCTTCTCTGGAATTGGAACGTAAACTGACCTTTTCCAATCCTACGACCACTGTTGAGTTTTCCAAATTTGTTGGCATATTGAGTGCAGCACTTTAACAGCATCATCTTTTAGGATTTTAAATAGCTTGGCTGGAATACTGTCATCTCCGCTGGCTTTGTTGTTAGTAATGCTTCCTAAGGCCCACTTGACTTCACTCTCTAGGATGTCCAGCTCAAGGCAATGACCACACCATTGTGGTTATCAGGGACATTAAGATCTTTCCTGTATAGTTCTTCTGTATATTCTTGCCACCTCTTCTTAATTTCATATTGCATATTGTACTTATAAGCAAATCTGAAAATTAGTTCTTGTCAATTTGCTGTAGAAATCCATATGGAGAGAAAGAGAGAAAATGCCTTGATGGTCAGTATGCTTTAGTTTCCTTTTATCTTTGTATCTTCTGTGAAAAATATTGGTGATTTCCCTTACTGGTAGGGTCCACTAATAAAAAAGTAATCTATTTTGAGGTGGGGGGTGAAATATGCTTAAAATGTTGGAGGGGAAAAAAATCCATTGGTACTTGGTAAAACACATGTGCTGAATTGTGGTGAGGTGACACAGAGATGATTTCCCCTTTAGGAATGCTGCCTGTACCCACTTCAGGAATGTACTTCCCCTAAAAATAAAAATTAAGAGAAAGGAAGAGTGTCAAATACCCCCTTCCAACTTCAAAAATAATAGAACAATTTTTGGCCCATCCAAAATAAGCACAAAACCACCCAAATCTGGAAAGGACAGAAGTTGGAAGAGCTTCAGAGGAATGCAGTAAAGGCCATCAGCAATATGCTAAACAATTCCTAGGAAGAAAGTTTCTAAAAGCTACTTTTTGAATGAGGGAAAGCAAGCAAGACATAGCAAGATTGTATCCTATCCCAAAGAAAGGATATAATTAATATTTGTGATTGCTGCCCTAGAAGAGCTCCTAGTTTCTGGAATTGCTATGTTGTCAGTGCTGAGTTGAAACAAACTACATCCAATCACCCATGGAATTCATTCCATCCCCCTTTTGTACAACTCCCCACAATCTTCTCTGGAAGATTGTGGAGTCCTCTGGAGATGAATTGGTTGGTCTAAAGTGCAGTGAAAGGAGTAGGAGAACAAAGGAGAGAAACCTGGCTATGTAATACTGGGTGCAGTTCAATGCAATGTGGCATTTACACAGAGTATGTGGCAATCATTGTTACTGTGATGAATCCAGGCTCATTTGGTCAGAGATAGCATCATTTCTTCTAAGTTTACTTTGGGGATAAATATAATTTAAAGTCTTGCTGCCACCATCCCAAAATTATAATCTTAAGAGTTCTTAAACGGAAGTTATCTCATATCTTACTGGATCTTCTGCTGGCAGTATCTTAGGTGTTTGGAGGGGGGGCATGCAGTATTATATTCTCTCTATCAGAGGACTAGTTAATGAGAAACACTTAAGACTTTATTTAACAATAACATTATATGACCAATTACTATAGGATATTTTTCATTTCTATTTAAAGGCACATCAACACAATTTATTTATAGAATGATAGTTTTCTAAATAATGGTTTACTTTTTCTGATCACCAATCCTCTCCTCTCCTCTCTTCTCTTCCTGTCTGTCCCCCTTTCCTTTCCTTTCCCACTTTATACTCTGTGAATGGGTTCTATCCTCACATCTCTCTCTCAAGTTTTCTTAACTTTCTGCCCTACTTTCCATATTTAGAAGTACCCAGTCAAGGATTTACTCCAGTAGAATTCAAGTAATCGACTGCTTCATCACAGTTACACCTATAGGCAATTGTTGCATGTTACTCCTCTTTTCATCTTTATTATAACTGATGTACATGCATGAATCAAAGTGCTATACACATATGTTGAAAATCTGTGTATACTTCTATTTAAAAATTCACGTACATATGTATGTATTCCATTTTATCTATACTGATGGGCGGCGACAAATTTGATAAATAAATAAATAAAATATTGCACAACGTGCAGTAGGGTATACCATTACTGTCCAGGGGCAGGAATAACCCAGCCCAAATATCAGCATACCCTCTCTTCTCATCCCATTTCTATGAGTATGTAAGTCTCACAGAGACTTATATATGTTTCTAGGGAATGTGCTTTCTATGTGCTTGAGAAGAGGCATTCTTGTGTCTTGAGTCAACTTCATAGAGTAACAAAGCTAGGAACTTCTGCCACATGGGAAACAAGAAGAGCTACCCTAGCAGGCTCAGAAAAAGCTACCCTAGCAGGCTCAGGTACTACTAAGATAAGAAAAAGCCCATTAAACTAGGCTTTGGATGTGCTAATTAAAGAAATGCTCATCCAGTTTTCAGGACTTTAGATAAGTGCTTTCCCTTTGCGCTATGCCTTGAAGTTTCAACTTTCAACCAAGAGGCTCTCAAAGTCAGAAAGCCAGTCAGACTGTCAAAGTATGCAGTGACGCTGAGGCCCCATAAATGGGAAACAGCCATGTGCTGTGTACTTTCATAATTCAGTCGACTTCAGATATCTGGCAGAGGCTTTGGGGGTTTGAGTGAAGGCCAAGATATCTAACCTGGAAGATTGGTCATAGAGAGCTCAGAAAGAATTCCAGAGGGGTAGCTGTGTTAGTCAGTGGGACAAAAGGAGCAAAGACTCTTAGGGCACCATAAAGAGAAACAGACTTACTTGCCACAAGGTTTAATGAACTAGACTCCATTTTGTCTGATGAGTGGAATGCTTTCCTAGCTTCAAGACAGGAGGCTTCTAGGAAGAACAAGAGGCCACAATGAAGAGTTAGAGATCCGGGCATGCTTCCATAATCCCACCTGGATCTTTCCTTCTATTGAGTTTGGTGATTCAGTTTATTTTCATTAATTAATTGCAGAGTCTCCACTTATTGAAGAGCTGAATAGGAATATGGAAAAAATGCCCAGGTTCCCATTACATGGTCTTCCTATATATGTATACATACTTTAACAACAAATGAAAAACTGAGATGGAAGGGAACTGCTTAAGTTTAACTTCAAGCTAATTGATACACTTTTTTTTAATTAGCCTATTAGTCCTCCCAATATTTATTTGGGAGAGATTACTTTCCCTTGAAACAGCAAAAGATTCCTCCTAATATCCACTGCCTTCTTTTCCCACAATGCCCCCCCATGTTTAATGGCAACCACCAATGTATGCTGGTGGGTGTGGGTGTGGGTGTGTGTAAGAATGTTTTTCTCGTGCCTCTCATTTGTTCCTATCACTCTCCAGAATGTACAACTTTCAGACATTCCTGATCATGATCCCTGTGAAGACTAGCAGGCAAGGATAGTATCATCACAGGTACACAAAAGAAATCAATTAGAAAAGGAGCCTATATCTACAAAAACAAATCTAATGCTCATGAATGAATAATAAATACCAATTTAACTAGAGCTACCATATCTGGGTTGCAAAAATCCAGATGACCATTAGATGGTAGCAAAGAAATAAACAAAACTTCAACCCCCTCAGGATTATCCAGATTTTTGCAGCCCAGATGCAGAAGCCTTAGTTTAACATGCACTGCAATGTGAATGAAGTTTTTAATAAAAACAAATAGACTTCCTAAAAAAAAGAAACCTTCACACAGCCCTACTCTGAAGCCTGTCAGAGGGCTGAGCTGCATAAACAGCATGCCCCAGTTTGACTACAACCACTATTTCTCAAAGGCAGGAATGCAGGGCATCATCCTCTACCCACCCCTGGAAAGCCACAGTCCTTTTCTTTGCTGTGAGCCAAAAGGACTGTTTTCCAATTTGTGCCAACCCAAGCAGGACTGCCTGATTCACCTGCTACATTTGATTTCATTGGACACGGTCACTTCCATTCCAGTAGGCTACTCTGTGCTGTGGCCAGAATGCCCCCTCCCTTCTGGTTCTGGGTTGCTGCCCTGCATGGCCATTTTGTCCTGGGCTGCGGAGATGCATGCCCCCTTCTGAAGGGACCTCTGGTAAACCTACTTTTTTGTCTTTGTTTCACTGGTGAACCAGCGAAAAGTCGAGTTCTTCAGCTCTTTTCTGTGCCTGCCTCCCAACTTGCTCACAGTATGTTTAAATCCCTAATGATTAATCACAAGATTGGGTAGAAAAGGAGCCAAAGGAGTGAGCTGGGCTGCTGGACCAATGAAACTCTGGCCTTTTTTCTTTTAAACAAGTTCACTGGTGGAATGCTGAAAGGCTGGGTCTTGGTGCGGGGGGATGGGGGGTTATGAGTTCAGTAATACAAGATGAAATGGTAGGCGTTTCTCTTTGCCATTTTTGTTAAGCATGTGCAAGTGACAAGAATTCTACCTTCTTGTCAGAAATGACAAGAATTCTGCCTCTCCCCTTCTCAGTGACAAGAAGAATAGTAAAAACTTAGGCTTTACTTTTCTTTCTTTTTGTACTCGTCCACTGGTGGGCACACCGGATGGAAAATTACCAGAGGGAGTCAGCGGAAGGGGGTTGATATGAAAGGTCTTTCAATGGAAACCACATGGCCTCAAATACCCACTAAGTAAAGGAAAACTATCAGAACTTGCTTGCCTGGCCAGGTGGGAGGGAAAAGAAGCAAGAGAATCCACCAATTGGGGGTCATGTTAGCAACAGCCCAAGCAGAGGTTCTGGCCAGAGTGGAGGAAGGGAATGAACTCCGGAAATGAATTTCTTAAGCCAGCTTCATTTCCATCCATTTTGTGCATGGGACTCAAGCAGTGTAAAGCTACATGTGGAAAATTCCTGTATCTCTCCCAAGGAAATGAGAGGGGAAAGTAGGGCTCTGTTAGCTTAGAAGTGATCCCTCTGAAGAAGGGGAATCCATCCACCTGGGAAAATGTTTTTCTATCAGGTATATGCATTGATAAAGTTGCATCGTTTCTACCTTTTGTCTTATTAATACTAGTAGTGCAGAGAATCTTCTAGAAAGGATATAGAATGCATGGGAAGCAAGAGTTAGGGTAGAAAAGAGCAAAGAATAATTCTGTTTAAACAAACAAACAAATAAACAAACAGCCTTTAAGTTAGCATTGACTCCTGGCAAGAAAACGTCACAAAAGCGGCGTCCCTCCAAAGACATGACACGGTGCTTGCACAGGGGACCTTTCACCTTTCAACTGCCTGGACAAGTCCCTGCAATTTTCTTGGCAAGGTTTTTCGGAAGTGGTTTGCCCTTGCCTCCTTCCTAGGGCTGAGAGAGAGTGATCGGCTCAAGGTCATCCAGCTGGCTTTATGCCTAAAGCAGGACTAGAACTCCTGGTCTCCTGGTTTCTAGCCTGGTGCCTTTAACCACTACACCAAACTGGCTCTCTTTGTAACATTTATTGTAAACTGCTCAGAGTCCCTCCTTGGGAGGTAGATGGGCGGTGATAAAGTTTGATAAATAAAAAATAAAATAAATATTTGAATATTACTCATGTAAAGTTTGAGGTAGTATCTACTGTGTATCAGGAATTGAGTGATAGGAGAATCTAGTCATTAGAGAATTAAAATCATTAGAGAAGTCATTCATAAAATACACTGGGTGATCTTGGACTACCTTGGACGCTTAATCAAAGTTACCTTTTTTATAGGATTATTGTATGGATAAAACAGGGAAAGGAAAACCATGTATATAACTTCCTGTTTAGGGGATCTGGGGTATACATATAAGGAATAATAACATATATTTAATTATTTAAACACTTTGGAACCACATAACCTGAATTTTCACCTTTACCTATATCAATATAACTCAGTTTAAGATATGTAATTGAGGCTGTTCCCATTTGTCTCCATCAAGAGTTGCCAACAAACTGAAGAGAAACAGCATTTTCCCACAAACACTGTGTTCATCTGAAAGAGATTGCTACCAGGGATCCATCAGCCCTCATCACTGCAAAGTTTTAGGGAAATTCTAAAGGGTCTCTTCACTTTGGCATTAGGCTGAATATGATTTCACTGGGCTGTTCTTGAGTTACAGATATGCATATTTCATGTATTAACTTCATCAGAACTCACCCCTTTGTTCAGTTTTACTTTTATGAGGCTTTGTTGTGTCTAATTTGAATATACTGTATGTCTGCCTGCCTGTCTCTCTATATGCCTGTCTGCCTGCCTGCCTGGCTGTCTAGGGAAGGCTTCCCCCTTAAAGGTAGCCTAGAAATGTTTCAAATAAATTAATAGGTTTATAAGGAAAAATGTGATTCCTTTTCTTGCTCATTATAAACAACATGACCCAAGCCAGAAATCTTAGTGCATCATCTTTTCATATAATCCATGAAATGGCCCCAGTTGCAGAAATCAAGTCACGGTTTTACCACCACAGCAGAGCTTCAAGGAGTAGGTAAAGTGGACACCCCATGAAATACTATGAAATCCTTGAAGGCAAAATAGACAGCAAGCACTAACCATGATAGCAGTATTCTGGAAGAACTATTACACAGAAGAGTTCTTCCCCTTTTGCCATGTATAGATATTTCATTAAGCCAAGTGAGATGGAGGTATTTGCAGCATGAACCAATTTCACTGCTTTGTTTTACCTTCTGAGTTCTGAAGACTCTTAAAGTAAACTCTAGTAAAACATTTCCTATCATCCTGCTTTATTGGAGCAAGGAGGTTTCCTATAGAAGGCATGCAAAACCCAGGGGAGATATTAATTCATCAAATGACAGCTTAACATCCCAAAGTATATTGAGTAAATAAGCAGGGAAGTATGTTTTACCAAGTCCAAAGTTAAGGGGTGCTCTGTGTTTGTTTGACACTAATTCTGATTTAAGGCTATTATATTCTCCCCCAGTTTATAGCCTCAAGAAGAAATTCTCCTGATGGCAAAAACTACTTCATAATCTTCTGCAAATGATGCTAATCTAATGTCCCAAACAAAAGGTAACTAAGCTATATATGCATGTACTGATCTCTTGCACGGATAGAACTGTCCTTAATCATATGAGGTCACAATAGCAGATTTATCCATATGGAAAAATATGCATGTGCATTCATCTTTCTGTACATCTTTTTTTCTGGTACAGTAAAATCAACAGTTTGTATATGTTCTATTCATTTCAATAGCCTATGCATAGATCCATTCAGTTAACTATGTTCTACGAACCTGTCCATAGGCTATTATATTTCTATTGTGAGCCATATTATAATGATGTGGCTTACAATAGAAATATTAAGCTTGCAGTCCTAGAGCCCAAGGCTAGGTACACTTGCACCCTCCAGAGGTTTTGGACTTCCTCCTCCATTAGACCCAGCCCACATGAAAAGGATTGAGGAAGTTATCATCAAAAATATCTGAAAGCCCATCCTGGCTATCTGTAAGAAACACTGAGCTTTGTACGTTTAACTTATTTGAATAAGCATGTCTGGAACTGCATTGTTACTTGAGTCATGTAAGAAAGCACCTCAATAATACCTTGTCCACCTCCTTTAGATCACCCCGAAATTAGGATTCTATTGTTGGAAGAGCCAGTCATGGCAACTGACAAGGAAGCATTGCACAGCCTAAGAAATAATCTCAGCTGCCAAAAGCAGATGATTGCATGGGGGTGTGGAGTCAATCTGGGAACGATAAAACCAACCCATGTGGAACTGAACAGAGTCTTATTTCCAGGGTTAGAAGGAGAACTCAGGCCCCTGGACCCTGGAGTTCTCTTCCAAGGGTCATAGAAATACAATCTGATTTTTTTTTTCATACAGTCGTAGAACTTTACCCTAAACCTTGTCTCTCAAACACTCTAACCAGGGTAACACCAAAAAGCATGACAATTTTTATTGCAGAAACAGAAGCCAATTTATAGTAAAAATGTTTCAAGTGCAGAGTTCAAGAATTTCCATTGATTTCTGCACTGCAGCTCTACCAATGAGAAAATAACCTTGGGTGTATTTAGTTGCTATTGTCAGTGATGGTTAAACAATATTTTATTAAAGCTTAAATAATATTTAAAGCTTAATCATATTTTTCTGAATGTATCAGAAAAATAAAATTGCATATCTATTTTTTCTTCCGTAGTTCCATTCTGAAATCTAAATTCATGCCCCAAGTAATGGGATATTGCTTCCATTAGAAATAAAATTGGTTGTGGACATCGAAATCCAGCACTGATAAGCTAGTAGCACAAATTTGAAATTCAAGGAATGCAACAGGAGTTCTGTTGTGTGTATTTTCATTACAGATTTTCAATGTATGAATCTATTTTGAGATAATAATGATAATGATGATGTATTAAATTTATATGCTGCCTGACTCCCAGCAACTCTGGGTGATGTTTAACAAGCTGATCCAAATTGACTTAGGTGACTTTCGTTATAGCTGTACGAAGTTGGAATAAGCCCTTATGATATGAAAAAGAAGCAGCCACTACTGAAAACCCAAAACAAATATCCAGTTTTTTCTTGCTTCCATCTTGTCTAGGATCTTAGAGCTGGAATGTGCTATTTAGGCTATCAAATCCAATTACCTGCTCAGTGCAGGTTTCAGACTGAAGTACCCATGACAGATGGCTGCGTAGCCTCCAACTGAACATGTCCAGTGAGGGGGAACCCACCACTTCTCTAAATAATTGATTCCACTGTTGGACTGCTCTTACTGTTTTCTAACATTCAGTTAGAATCTGTCTGCCCTCAGCTTAAATCCATGTCCTGCAGTCTGGGATGAACAAGAATAGACATTGATCTTCTTCTCTGTGACATCCCTTCGGATACTTGAATAGCACTGTCATATCCCACACAGTCATCTTTTCTCAAGACCAGGCTTACTCAACTTCTTCAGTCTCTCTTCTAGACTCCTGCTCATTCTTGTTTTCTTCTCTCAACCTGTTCCATTTTCTCTGGATCCTTTTTAAAATGTGGTGCCTAGAACTGGAAGCAGTCCTTGAGGTGCTTTCTGATGAAAGCAGAATAAAATGGAGTAATTACATGATTTGGAAGTTTCCTTTTATGGCTGCAACCTAAAACAATTAAAAAATGAGGTAACAGTCTGGTTAGAACAACTTGACTAATCCATGTTGACCTTTGGTAATTACTGCATTATTTTCAATCAGGGCTCTTCTTAAATTCTTATAGTAATGAATGCTGTCATGACACCATACATCTGTATACAGTATATTATAGCAGACATAGTGAAAAGCAATATGAAATTACCATATTTTGGAACAAGTCTTTTCAAGTTTCATGAAGAGATGGGTGCAAGTGTTTCCATTTAGTGATGTCAGTACATTCATTTTCTAGTTTTCTCCTTGGGCTTGAAATATTGGTTTCTTCCAAAGTTTTGCTTCTATTGATAGAGTTGGAAGTATCTGTTCCTGTACTTTGCTTCACTTCCCACTTGGGCCATCTTAGAGATGTACCAATGTAAATAAAATGTATCCCATCACAACCATCAAAGCAATAGCTCTGCAATGCTAATTAGATTATTACTGAAATCCCCTTGGTATATTTTAATTTAAATATATTCAATTTAAAGCACATTTATAATGACCTATACCACAATATTTATGGATATCCTGATTAGCTCCTTGCACATTTTTCAGAAAACATAATTCTTGGGGGAAGACATATACAGATAAACAAGGAAACAAGGGAGACAAATAAAACACAGATGGTACCAAAGCTCAGATAAAATTAATGAAATAAAACCACTAAAGTCAATACATTTAACATACAAAATATGCCTAGCAAGCATTTCATATCAGGGTCTTTGCCTAACAAAATGTGCTAATGAATCCTGCCATAATTTAACTCACTGGGTTCACAAGTTGTCTCAGTGGAGAACAAATGTGGCCACCATTGACTCCACATCACTTATGCTTCTGCAGGCTGGGAAGGAGGCATGGTGGAGAGTCAGCCTCTCCAACTGGAAAACAAAATTCAGGAGAACTGGGTGTACTATGTACTTTTCTCAAAACAGACTTCTGTCAACTCAAAAACCTCATATCTGGGGTTGTTGGTGGGTTTTTTTGGGGGGGGGAGATGCCAGCCTCCCAGTGAAGTCTTACCCGTTGATTGTACACACTGTTTATGATCTTCTGGCTGCAACTTGCTGTCTGGAGGATAAATGGGTCAATTCCGAGCATTTTCCTTGGTCCAGAAAAGCGCTCCTGGACTTCAGGAGAAATCAGCCTGAGCCAGAAAAAACTGCCACAATGCCAGTTTTGCCCTCAGAGCATGTGGGCAAAGCAGTTCAGTCTGCCATGTTCCCACCGGAAGTTGGTTTTTGTTTTCCAGTTTGATTTGCCACTGCCAGATTGCAGAGTGGTGTGTGATTCCAGGAATGTTTCCAGGAGAAACATTTTTTTCAAATACAATTACTCAGCAAATAACGGATGATGCAATGGGGCCAACAGAATTCTAGTAGGCGTATAAAACATTAGTTTCTGTAATATTTCTGTTGTATGAATCAGGGTTGTTCTGTAACTGAAATCCATTAGTGTGTGTGTGTGTGTGTGTGTGTGTGTGTGTGTTTCCTTTCCTTGTCTGCAATTTTAGCTTCTATTTAGTACAGAATTCCACGTAAAAATTAAAAAGAATGTATGAAGAGAACAACAAAAAACACAGCTTTATGCAACCTGTTGCCTTCTTCAGTCATAGGTGCCATAGGTGTGGTCTACAAATACAAGATTTAATCCCCGAATCATCCATGAGTATTTAGACAGATATTGGAGGTGGATAAAGGCAGGAAGCCACTTGTAGCCCCAATCTATAAGGTCAACAAGAGACAGATATACAGAGCTGAGCGTCTAAGAGCTGGCCGAATTGCAGTTTCATTCAGTTAAGGAAGAGGAGGACATAAAGGTTATCACAGCAGCAACAACAATACAAACCTGGAATGACCAAGTGTGGATTTCTGCTTTCAGTCCTTGTGGGCAACTCACTGACTTGAGCTGATATCTGTGTTCACACAGCATGTCCAGTTTTTACATATAGAAGTTTCCTAAATGCATAGTTAGCTAATTGCACACATTTAGAAGTTTGCACATGTATGGGCACATCCAAAATTAAGTAAGGTGAAGCTCTTTCCCTTCCTCCTCCCCATGCAATCATAGAATTCTAGAGTTGAAAGAGGCTGCTGAGGTCACTGAGTCAAGCTTTCGGCTCAGTGAGGAATCCAAAATGAAATATGCCAGACAGATGGCTGTTTCCACTTGAACACATCCCATAAAGGGGATCTGAGTAATTGATTCCATTGTTTAACTGCTCTTGCTGTTAGGAAGTTTTTTCGCCTAACGTTGAATCAGAATCCACCTTCCTGTAGTTTAAATCAATCTGTTCATGTTCTGCACTCTGAAACAAGAGAAACCAGTTATTACCAACATCTGTGAGAAGATAAACCATGTTTGTAGGTGTTCCATCTAGAGCAACCAGGTTTTGTTTTGGGTTTCCCATACCCTTTTCATCTTGGGAACGTGAGCAGTAATCAAAGCCAGAACAACACCTTACGAGAAAAGGTAAAGAGCTGTGGAAAAAGGCATCCTATGCGTGACTTGACGGAAAGGATGGTTCCACATTGTACTGTGTCCAGACTGCCTTTCCCTATACAGGGGCAGGTAGAGTAGGAGGTCCTGAACACAGAAAGTTATTTTTCCTTAGAAAGCCATTTCCACGTGGTGTATCTGCCTTCCCTTAAATCCCTGCCCTCTTCACATCATGCAGTCCAGCAGATCCGGTGCAGGAGTAAATCAATTCCCCTTCCTGAAATATAGAAAACTACTTTATACTGAGCCTGAACATTGTCCCTCTAGCCCGACCTTTTAGTGCTAGCTGTCAGCAGCCTCTAGAGTTTCATGAAAGAGGTTTTCCAGAACACATGGAGATGTTGTACCAGCAATCCGTAGATCCCGCCACGGGTTCCAGCCTTGAAAAAATATGCACACGTAAATTGTTGTTCCCTCCGCTTTCCCAAGATTAGCTAGTGGGAGCGGAAATGTTTCAGAAGATTATGCTCTCACATGTACAGCAGCAATCAGGGCTTAACTGAATCCCAGCTGAATCCTCTCCTCCCTCCCTTCAACTGGAAATACTTGAGTCAGTAAAAAGTAATGGGGTGACTGTGGGAGGAACCTCCATTCTTTGTCAAGCCAGCCAAATTGTTTCATGGAATGCTAAAGTCATCTTCCCCTGGAAGCACCAAAAGCAGTGCCAAACTGAGTTGGCAACATTATGATGTCACAAGAACAACTTCATCCCTACACAGAGCCAGTTGCCTAAAACTAGCCCCACAGGAAGCTGTAAACATTCTCACAGACTACTCTCAGCTTGAAGGACTTTTCTCTGATGTGGCAACTCCGGTGATTTTCAAGCAGGGATTTCAGACAAATGGCTCCTCATATGAAAAAGGAGTGGTAAAGATTCTTTGCATGGGGGCTCTACCCCCCTCAGTTACACATACAGTAAGTGACTCATCCTTTCAGACTTTTCACTGAAGTCAATAAATAATGTGAGTCTGTTATTCATGTGACTTTTTTTTAGTTATTGTTGGTCATGAATGCAATACCCCTCAGCCATATCTGGAATCTTCATTTGCCTCTTCCTTCCACTCCGACCCTGCTAATAAATGTCTCAGACCTGTTACAAGAGGAACTTGTAACCACTGAATTTCCCAGCCCTGGTTCACACACTTAAGAAACAGCTGTCACTTTTCTCAAGTTCTGGAGTGCCCTCACAACCCTCACTTTCACCACAAGCATAACACTGTGAGTGAAATGGGCATGTGACTCGTGGGCATGGCTCTACAGATGTTGATTTGCACAACATTTTCTCTTCAGAAAAGGAGAAGACCCTTGTAGTAATCAAATATGTGTGTTAAGTGAGAAACATACATTATATTCTTTGCCTGATGGCTACTCAGACCTTTGTCTTGTAGGAGGGAAGAGTGATGAGGCAATCATCCTCCAGATAAATGTCTGAGTTGGGTATGACTCTTTTCAGCCAGCACCTAACAGGGGTTATTCAGTACATGTCTACCACTTCAAAGTCGCTATAGAAATAAGTCTTCTGGGACTCTGCAATTTCGTGACAAGTTGATAGATTATTTCTACCCTACACTTTTAAGATAATGTTATGTTGCCAGGGTAGCTAGAAAAGTAATTAATAAATGAACCAATGGATCAAAATGCAAGAACAAACATAAAATTAAATACAGCAAACTAAAATAGCCACAATCCTTTCAAACAGAGAAGTTCAGTTGATACAGTTTAATGTAGCAAGTGTTTAAAAGCTAGTATTTTGCTTGGAACTTACAAGATAGTAAAGATCTTCCTTTCTCTCTGCCACCTATCACATTTCCAGTGGTGAGGTCTTCTTGGGAAAGGCTTCACATGACTATCTCAGGTCAGACTGAGATGGGAGAAGCTAACCCAACAACTGATTAGGATCCTAAACAAATAGGAATTAGCAACCTGGACTGACACCAGTTATACTTCCCCTAGAGCAGCATTTCATTTTGTTCTAATTATATAAGGTATCTGAATAATTTATATTTTAGTAGCTCTACTGAAAACAGCTTGCCCAACCACATTTAAAGTTTTCTCAAGCAATTCTAAAACAGCTGCCCGAAAATCCTGGGCCAGGCCATTTCATAAAGATTCTCACAATGTAGTTGAACTCGGCTCACAAACACAAATGAGCCAGCCCTCCCTACAAGTGAACTTTGAAGACTCACTTACGAATTTGCATCTAGGGATTAAATGCAGGGAACCTGAAACTGAAGTGCTCCCAATGAAAAAAAATCTTGTCTCTCATTTGCCAAAAGCTTGGGTTCATCTTTAAAGCTCTAAATGATTTGGGACTAGTTATCTAAAGGACTGATTTCAGTCAACATGAGCCTGAAATGTACTTTGGAAGTGCTGGTCTTACGTTGACTGGCATGCTTACTGGCAGGCATACAATCCAAAACTGATTTTAGCATCCTGTAAGTCTGTATGGATTGAAAGTTATTCTTTACTGCCTACCCACAAATTTTAAAGGCTTTAAAGATGAAAGCCAGCATCTTGCTCTGGGGATAGATCCAGACCTCCAAAGTGTAGATGCCAAATCTATGTCACATCTTCTGATCTCTCAGTTCCCACCAGTATCTGGGTGGCCACATTCTGATATGAGATCAGAAAGAGATGCCAGTGTTGACAACAATGGACTAATGCACCACTTGCATGGAAGCTAGGATTGGTGGGTTCTTTCCAAGACAGATTCTTTTCTTATACAAAGAAAAACAATACTCCTGAGAAAAGTCCAGCAAAATATCATCAAAGCAAGTTTAATGACAAACATAAATTAGCCATAAAAGGGGAGAAAAAGGAATGCCTGACTAGTAAGAAAGTATGTTTCACTTTCAGACACCTAATGTATGACTCAGCCACCATACACTGAACACGAGACAAGCACACGCAGGGATGACAATGAGTCTCATGACTCCAGATAAGCTTTTCCCTGAGATCTTTGGTAAGATAAAGTGGGAAATGTCCTTGTTCATTTTCCCTCTACAGAAAATCCAGACAGTTTACTGTGACTCTTTTTTCCTCAGATAATTTATTTTCCATAAATAAGTTCTGCAAGTTACATTTCTTGTTCCATTTATAGTATGTGCCATATTCATACTTCTGGTAATATGAAACAAACATGAATTGGAATAAGAACTATACACACACACACACACACACACACAGAGAGAGAGACTCTGTGTGTGCGTGTGTGTGTGTGTGTGTGTGTGTGTGTAGTCAACTATATATATGACTATATATAATATATAATATATTCGACATCTCTTTCATTAGACAGCACACATGGATTGTAGAAAGCACTGGTGTAACCTATTCACATTAAAGCATTTTAAATCCCTACTGGAGACAAATTCCATTGCCATTACTTAACATGCTCACTGAAATCCAGGGGAATTCAAAGTATTTGGTTTTGACTGGGTTGTTCTCAAAGTTCTGACCAAAATGGAAATGTGTATTATTTTGTCTAATCAACTTCAAACTAGGAATGTCTTTAGAAGAAGGCAAGAAAAATGATCAGTGGCACATAAAACAAGTCTTGGGGGGGCGGGGAAGGTGAAAGAACTGGATAAGTTTAACATGGAATAAAACTGAGACAAATGATAGGTTTGAGAGCCAGTTTGTTGTAGTGATTAAGGCACCAGGCTAGAAACCAGGGGACCATGAGTTCAGGTTCCATGTTAGGCACAAAGTCAGTGGGTCACTCTCTCTCAGCCCTAGGAAGTAGGCAATGGCAAACTACTTCCAAAATCTTGCCAAGAAAACTGCAGGGACTTGTACAGGCAGTCGGCAGGAGACAATGTTGACTCAAAGGCACCGGGGGAAAAAAAAAAAAGGATTAAAGCTAATGGGCTTAAGCCAAATGAGAATGATTTTATCTGAATATCAGGAGAAATTTCTGGTTGGCAAGAATAGAGACATCAAGTTCTGAATTTTCTGCGTCAGAGAGAAAGTTGGAATAGATGGTGTATCAGGCCTCCTCCAACATGGATGCTCCCCTGAATTTCCAAGAGGAATGGAGGGATGATGATGTTGATTTTCTGAACATACATCAAATTATTATTTAAATTTCTCTGAGATCCATTTCATGGGAATTAAAGAGAATGCTCTTGCAAGTCACTTCTATGCTATAACTCCTAACGTAGGAAAGACATAGGAGCTGTTGTTTGTTTGTTTTCATCAGATTCAGATGCCACCCAACTCTAAGGCTTATGCTAGTATGATGTGGTTACTGATTAGGGTTTAATCGTTGTCATATCAATATATATTTCTGAGTCATTTCAAATCCATTGATACTTTTGAGTCACTAGGCTTTTATTAGCATGTTGATTTCAGAGCAAACATTCCTTGTTGTTGTTAATATTTTGCTTCTATCTTAGCTCTTGCACATCTCTGATGAAATTCTGGGAAAGTTAATCTGTATAAGCTCCTCATAAAAGCTATCTGACAACACTAAAGAAGACCAAACGCAGTTAAAAATCCAGACATAGTTCAGTCTGACTTTCTGATAAGAAATATTTAAAATAGTTATAGGGATTCAGTTATTGCTTATAGTTAAGAAAAGTACTTTTCACTCCCCTATTGCATTTCTATCCTCATTGGAGGAGTTTGTGCTGACTCCTGAAAATGGCAGCAGCTCTGTCACCCTAATATCTGGTTAGGAAAAAAGGCGTCGTGTCCTGTTCTGTATTGTGGACTGATAATGCCGAAAGAGGAACGTCACATGTTTTCCTAAATCAGTGTTAAAGCAAATAGGGGCATAACTAGCTGTGTGGCTTAACATCTGATTCAAGCCCCAGAAATGGACTGCAATAGCAAACAAGGGATGAAAAGCACACAAATCACACTTCATAGCTCTTTAAAATACTGGTGACCAGCATGGAGAATAAAACTTGGTAGAGCATTACTGGGATGCTGAAACTTGAGAATATCTCAGTAGGCAGTATTATGGCAAGGGAATGTCTTCTAAGGTCAGCTCTGTCACAGTTATCTCAGTGATAATTCAAATTATTTCAGTTATGTTTTTGACGTTTTTCAAAGTTAGTGCACAAATTATTTTTTATGAAATTATGTCTGCATATTGTTACCAGTTCAAATAAATTCAAGTTATAAACAACTAGCAGTTTTGTAGGAGAGCATATCTTATTCATGCAATCATGTTTTCTCAGAAGGAAATAAATGGGACGGAAACTCTGATTTCCATACAAACTAGCCAATTGCTAAAGCTCTCAGGGCAGGACTAGACCTCTGTTCAGTGGAATGAGCAGCAGGATTGGCCTCTCGCATTTCGGAATAATGCACATCAAGGTAACATTTTTTTTTCTTCCTAGCATTTTCCTATATCCAAATGTAACCCCCATCAGACCATTAAAATCCTAGCCTAATATACTTAAGTTGGTTCATCCTTAGTTCGACTAAGACCAGGCTGATGTCCAGTAAGGAGCATAGAGATCAGGCCCTTTCCACTGATGGTGCTGGAACTCTAGAACAAATGTCCTGATTTGAGTTGCTTCAGTCCATTTCCCTAAGATTCTTTTGACAGACGTTGTCAACATGCTGGTGTTAATATGTAGCGAATTAATTTTTCCTATTTTGCCTCTGCTTTTATCTTTGACAGCTACATGATAAGTTTGAATTGCTGGGCTTACTTTAAATATCTGCTTTCCTTTTATGTATATTTTAATTCTGTGAACTTCCCTGAATGCAGGCTGCTGAAAGGAAAGGGGAAGGAAACAAACCAATGATGGAGCATAATTGAATGGTGGTCCAATGACCAGATGTTGAGGATATGCAACAGCATGGAGAAAGGTATCCACAGGTTGGGAAGATTTGTCATACATACATCCCTTAGGTTTTCAGAGAATTACCCAGATAATTTCATGGCAATTATGAATCCTTAAGCAGGATGAGAGATTGTGTTTAGAAGAACATAAACTACATGAAAAGAATGATAGAAACAATGTTACCCTGCGTGCATGCATTTAAAATGCACCTATACTATGCCCATCCTAAAAGTCATTGTAAAATATTTGTTTCCCTGCTATTCCTCTATCAGGCTTCTGAAAAGACTTTTGCTGTAAAATATGTACAATGTTCCCCCATTCAATAGTGCCATGCTCTTGCTGAACTGAATACTTTTTGCAATTCTTCAGGTTTCTGTTACTTAAAGGCCTCCAACTCCAAGTTTTAACAGTGTTTTATAAATCAAATTCTGGTTCATCAGGGAATTAGAAAGTGCCTTTGTAATTAGAATTAGAAAGTGTGAAAAAACTGTCCATTTTCCCTTTTTCAGAATAAAAACTCTTACTTCAAGCAGCTCATCACTCTATTTTTTCCTTTCAAATGTCAAAAGAAACCCATATTTGAATCCATTGGTTTAAAAAATTATATCATGACTAAACAATAACAATAACACACTACTCATCCTTTTAAAGAAAGCTCTCTCTTTTATTTATTACTACACTGAGATCTGGAATTTTTTTTTTCTGCCATTCAATTCTGTCAGATTCTCGGCAACTGCCACCTTGACCAACTTCTCAGTAAGTATAAGAACATTATGTTTCACCTAAAAGAATTTCACTGACATTCTGTTTTCTTTTTTTAAAAAAAAGACTTTATTAAAGTTTCAAAATACAAATAAAATACAAAGTATAGAAAAGCTTGAAGGAAGAACTAACAAAAAGAACGAACTAAAAAGTGCAGAAATATTTTGAAAGAAATACAAAGAAAGTAACTTCTGAGCTACTTCAACAAAGATATGAATACAAATATATAATACCTTAATCCCTTACTGTTAACAAAACCTTAATAAACATAATTTCTATCAAAAATAACAATTTAATCATCAAAACCCAAAATCAAAACTTCATTTTTTTCAGTTACAAGCAAATAATCCAGAAGCGGTTTCCATGTAGAAACAAATCCAATCACAGTATGTTTTTTTCTTATGAATGCTGTCAATTTTGCCATCTCCGCCAATTCCAATAATTTCACCATCCATTCTTCCATTGTGGGAATTTGTGTATTTTTCCATCTTTGCGCATACAAAAGTCTTGCTGCTGCTGTCATATACAGAAACAAAGTCCCAATTTTTTTTTCAAGTTGTTGGTCCATCGAACCCAAAAGAAAAAGTTCTGGCTTCAGTCATATATTCATTTCAAGAATCTTTTGGATTGTAATACATATTTGCTCCCAATATTTCTTAGCCTTCCCACAAGTCCACCAAAAGTGATAAAAGGAACCTTCACTTTGGGTGCATTTCCAACACACATTTGATACCCCTTTATACATCTTTGACAATTATCAGGTATTATATACCAGCGATACATCATTTTGTAAAAATTCTCTTTCAAATTATGGTTCAATGCAAATTTCAAACCTTTGTTCCACATGTTCTCCCACTGAACAAGCATAATATTATATCCAGAATTCTTTGTCCATTTGATCCTAGAATCTTTAACATATTAATCTTCCAAATTCATCTGCAATAAATTTTTATACATCTTAGTAATAACATGAGTTTTTTCATCAACAAAATTATAAGTCTTTTTGTCGAAATTGAATCGTTCTGTCAGTTGTGCTAAAGTAAACCAATGACAAATATGACCATCCACTGACATTCTGTTTTCTGAGAAATGTTGAAAGCAAATTGTCTTTCATCAGATTAAGAACTACATAGTTAAAAAAATGCAGGATGATTTTTCTGCTTGGCACTAGGTGGCATAGTTTTAGAAAGAGGGGGAAAAAGGGGGGGGGGGGTTGTGATATATCTGTAACTACACATCATTTCTTGACCAACCTAAAAAGTCTTGAAACCTCATTCCCTTCACAATAAAGGAAATATATAAGCAAGGAAAACCAAAAATAAGGGGCAAGAGAGACATATTTCTAAAATGTGTCATGATATTTAACATAACTGCTTTTTAGAAATGGAATTAGTCACTGATTTTCAGGGAGGTGGTATTTATTAGGGTGGAAACCAGAGGCTAAGATAAAGGATAACTCTTTTCTGCCTTTAGTAGGCGATTCCTCCCATGTAAATTGCACTTTCAAGACAAGAAGGAGATAAACACCCCCCCTATCTACATTGAAGATTATCTTCCCTCCTGTCCCATGGCAACAGCAAATTGCAAATGTGCACGTTGCTGCAGAGCCACATATGTCTAGATGTGACTAAATCTGATCAACAGCAATACTAATTAATAACTTTTTGTGCCTTCAAGTCAGTCTTGACTCCTGGCAACTGACAGGACAAGTCCCTGCAGTTTTCTTGGCAGCATTTTTGGAAATGGCTTGTCATTTCCTTCTTCCTAGGGCTGAGAGAGAGTGACTGGCCCAAAGTCACCCTGCTGGCTTTGGGCCTAAGGCGGGACTCCCAGTTTCTAGCCTGGACCCTTTAACCACTACAACATACTGGCTCTGTTGATCTATAGCAAATGTCTTATTTATTGGTTGATTTAATTCCCTAGAGCCACCCACTCATCAACGACTCAGGAATGAAAAAGAGAACAATACAGTACATTAAAACTACTAATATAAGGTGGTCATACCAAAGGAGGGTATTGTTGAACTGCAACCCTCGGCATCTGTTACTATGAACCATGGTGGCTGAGGCTGCTGGGAGTGACAACTGGAGGGCCAGCAGACTCCCATTCCTGGGCTAGACAATTCACCATTTATCCTGCCAGTCTGCCCTTTCCATTTGCATGTATATCCTGACTTCCCGAGATGTTCTGAAACATTCTGAAAAAATCCTATTGTTTGGTGATTATTTCAGTGTGTACATAAGAGGTAACTGTGAGAGCAGGCTGGTTTTGGAAAGTTACAGTAAAAGAATTACATCACTTACAGTAAGATCAGAATGTCATGTCCTGTTCTGTCCTGTCCCCTCCTGTTCTGTCCTCTCCCTCCCTTAGCCTGACTGCCACAGGATTCCCTTCCTTTTCATCTGTTTTCACTTGCTGTGGCCTGCCTTCTGAATGAGGCTTCCAGGAGGTATCTGTTAAAGCAAACAACTCTCAGGTATTTCAATTGGTTTATTTGTTTTGTGGGTAAAACCCACACATCCTGGCATAGCTTGAGCTTGATGAAGAAGGAAAAGGCAAAACAACCTGTGTGTTGTGGTTTTGTTGAATGTCTGTCTGTCTGCCTGAGGACAGCGCCAGCCCTTGTACTCTCAGCCACAATACCTTGACTCATCCTGGTGCCGTCTAGCAGTAGGGGCCATCTCCTTGAGAAGGCATTGATCCTCATCTGCAAACAAACAAGAATGCTGCTGAGTGTCATTTCCCAGAGGATTTCAGGCAGCTCTTGCTCAACTTAAGAAGCTAAGGCCTCTATGAGTGTTTTCCTAAAACATTATCCATGAAACCCTTACTGATTCATAGCTTAAATGTTGTACACAGCAATTGGAGAATGTACTGTAAATGGCCATATGGATACATTTCCCCTGGGCCTCTTCCCTTTAAGTAGACCAGATCCTGCATCTGGATTGTGGATACGTTTCACATATTACCTGAGGATGCCAAACAGTTTGTAGTCTAGGAATGTGCAGGGATTTCATTTGACTTGCCTGTCAAAACAAACGAGCATGAACTGCAACTCCAGGATTAATGTGGGTGGATCACAATACAGCAGCTACACGCTGCTTTGGGCTTGTCATTCTCTGATTTTTTTTCCAGTGCCCCTTTTTGGACTCACAAAATATACCAACCTGCGTACAAGAGGTATCCACTTAAAATATGCACATTTTAAGAAGAAAGCATATGCATAGTATACAAATATATTTACCATTGTGCACTGAAATATTCCTTGTCATGTGGAGTAGAAAAATGAAAGGGATTTATGAATGAGCGTCTGTGAAACTGATACCAAGGAAAGGAAAGTAGGCCAATCTGTCCTGTTTTGGCACAGGGCTGAGAGGCAAGGATACCTTTAGGGATACATTTACCAAGTATAGCTGGTGCTAAGCATCTTCCTGCCTTAGGACAGCTGTGTTAAAGTGCAGAAAGTCAGCTCCGGACAAAGGGTTTATTTGGCAATCACCAGCAAAGTCCGTAAACATCCAGTCATATAAGTAAAGTGTTTTTTGCTCTTTAGGAGCAATAACTAATTATATTCTATTTGCAGAGATAACTTGACCTGTGTCCCAGTTTCTCTGAGGATGTCTCTCCAGACTCACCTGCTTTTCCTGCAGCAGATTCTAATGGAAGATGAAGTCCTTTTATATGGCCTGGGGAGCACTATGTGGATGGGTGAGACCACATCTAAGAAGTTGCCTCAAGTGAACAAGGAATTGTCATTTTCAGTTCTCCTACCCCTTTAATTTGGGAATTGTGAATAGCACATTGCAGCATTTATTTCTATATCTTGCGCAAGCTTCAGCACTGGAAATGGGAAGGGCAGTCAAAGCTGTATTGTAAAGACTAGCCTTCCTGGATAACTCTACAGAGAGCTGTTGTTCCTCTGGTATATAAAGGCTCTAGGGTGGTGTTTCTCAACTTTGACAGTTGTTTGGACTTCAGCTCCCATGCTGGCTGGGGAATTCTGGAAGTTGAAGTGCTCACATCTTAAAGTTGCCAAAGTTGAGATACCCTGCTCTAGAACTTCCAGACTTGGTCTATAAATATCCAGATGACTGCTAGCTGCCAGCAATGAATTAGGTTTTTCAGTATTCTCTTTGTTGCCATCAGTGACCATATGGATTTTTCAGGGCAGATCTCGTAGCTCCACCACAGTCAAAAGCTTCCTGAGGTTGCTGCCTGTATGAAAAAAGATTGGCAAGCACCTGGCAACTGCTGTGCAAGTATTTGGCTTGGTCAGACAGGGGTCACGTGTTCTGGAGCCCTGCTCTAGGCAATGCTCTACAACAGCTTTGGTTTTTTAGCCACTGAGACTGATGCAGATTTAGACAATAACAATTATTCTGTTATAATGGATTCAATGTTTGCAGAATTCATTGCACTTACATAAAATGTGATAATTTGATTTATGCTTCCCTGTTAGAGAATGGAGCAAGTTTTGCACATCTAATATAGAAGGTCTACCAACCTCCTCTCTCCCCTACCACCCCAGCTAACACTGCTAGTTAACAGACAAAATATTGTGTAAAGAGAAAAAATGACCCCACTATGGGTTATCTAGCTTTGAGTTATCAGTGTCTAAGGTTGTCTTTAAGAAAGGCTGGTATACGCATTATTACAAGGCCATCCGTTTTTAAACAAGAATTTATGACATGTCTTGTGGAATTATATTGCCATAAATGCTGTTTTTTCCATGGAACTATTGCTTTATGTTAATATTTTACAGGTTTCTTATGTAAAATATCTGCCAACACAACACAACCCAAGGAAACACTTAATAAGGCTTTGGAATTTAGTTTGATGTTTACACATTTATATTCTACTTTTCCCCCAAAAAACTTAAGAGCATAATATCTGACATACATTCCATTTGTCTTCACTGAAAACCTAGGTGGTAGGCTAGGAATAATCATCAACTGAATTTCATGGCTTGGTAGACACCACACCATTGCATTGTTAATACAGTTGGGCTGGTCAAAGTCTAGCCATCTAGCCCTCTTTTACCTGGTAGCAGAGATGGAAGGAAGGAATAAGGAGTCCATTCAGAACCTCTGAAGAGAATGAGAACAGGTTCCTAATCTGTCCCATTTTGTGACCCAGAACCTGCAGAAACATCATTGGTGATAAGCTTGAAGAACTTTCACCAGATTTACCAGGGACCTCAAGTTGTATAAACTCAGTCTCTGGTGGAGGACATCCTCCTTATATTAGAAGATATTCTGGAAGATATTCAGCTTCCAGTGAGATTAGTCGCATCCTGCTCAGTTTTAATAGTCACTTCAATTTACGAGAAAAAAAAAACTTTCACAGAATACATAACATATTATTTTAAAAAGCTTGGAGATTGGTTCTCCTATTGATTGATATCACATAGGCAAGATTTTGGTGTATAATTATAATGCACAGTAGCAGAAGTAAATGATTACAGAGATCAGACAAATTTTATATAGATTCTTCCCTTTCCCTTTTATGGAAAGAGAGAAGTTTAACTTGGTTTTCTGCATGGTTTAGCATAAAACTGTATGTCTAGAATTTTCAGATCAGTTGCTTCCCACTAATATTCAGTGCAGAATTAAGCACCTACATTTGATTGTTTATTAAGGCTGAGGGGGCATTCCAAGCCCTTTTTGTGTGGTTCTTGAAGTCCCCTCTGAAGACCACTGACAAACAGTGACAGCAAGGTTTCTTGCAATTATAAGCTGGGGAAAGCATAAAACTAATATAAGACATAAAACAGGTTTAAAAAGAAAGACAAAAAACACCCAAAGCTATTTCCATGTCCTAACTCTAGAACCTCCTTCCTTTCCAGAAAATCCTACCTTGATAAATGTGTGACACAGTCCTTGTCCCCCAATGTCCTCCCAGCCACCAAAATGTTACTTATTCCAGTCTATAAAAACAAACAAAAATCTACATTTATTTCTCATTGTTTCTTATAGAGATAGCAAGTTAATTCTATGTTATAGGCATGGGGGTTTGCAGGGGTGGCAAGCAAATGATGACACTTGCATGATGCTGTCATTTATATTGTTTTCTTGGCAAGGTTTTTCAGAAGTGGCTTGCCATTGCCTCCTTCCTAGGGCTGAGAGAGAGGGACTGGCCCAAGGTCACCTAATGGCATTGGGCCCAAGGCAGGGCTAGAACTCACAGTCTCCCAGTTTCTAGCCTGATGCCTTAACCACTAGATCACACTGGCTCTCATATCTTTACATATCTAAAAAGTTGAAAAGAAAGCCAGGGAGACAGTAAGAACACGGATGTTCCCAACATTCATTTGGACCTTTTACCTTTCTCATATGAATGACAATGTTCTTCTCCTTTTAGACAGTCACAATAGATTAAAGGTATTCCCACACTGCCACCATTTTCACTCTTGAAACCCTCAGTAGCCATCTGAAGGCAGTTCTGACTTTTATTTTGGTCAGAACCACCTTCTGTTTGCCTTTATTTTTGTGGAATTGCATGCTTAGAATATAAAACAAAAATCCCTGCTGGGTTTGTAGCAACAAAAATTACACACACACACACACACACCAGAAAAAAAAAAAGAAAAAGAAAGAAAAGGTCCAACAGCTGCCAAGGAGAAGAGAGAAACTCTTCTCAGTTTTGGCTGAGCAACTAAGGGGGAGTTGCAAAGTCATCAAGTCAGCATTTCCCTTTCAGGACCTGAGAGTCATGAGGAATCAGAAGGAGGGTTGAGGCAAAAATTCCCTTCAGTGGAAAAATAAAGCCTTAGCATCTAAAACAAAAACAAAAAAACACAGTTCCTCAAGGTTTTAAATTACATGGCAACTGAACAGAAGTAAATCAGTTCAGCCCCAGACAAACTGATATTGTAGAAACACAAAGATCTGCGGCTGCCTTCAAAGTACCACAGAATCCTTTTGTGGAAGATTCCAGGGAGACTCAAAGGGCAGATGAGCTGATAAAATATTTCACTAACATAGTGGATAGATTTTTTTTTCAGACCTCAACTTCAGAAGGTATGTATTTCTCCCTCTCCACAAAACAATGACTTTAAAATTACAACCACGAAGGGAGAAGAACTTGAAAAATTCCAAGAGACTCTTTCTTCTCCATCTGCCAGCATCAAGGCACCTATATATTTGTCTACCTGTACATATCAAAAGACATGTGAATGTTTTAACCTGGAGTAACTCAGAATCACACTGAGAATGCTAAAGAATGACTGACATGGAAGAGAACCTAGTCTCAACTCTGTTGAGTTGGCTTCTATTTTACTGCACATACTCGACTAAAGGAGAGATCCACTCTAAAATAGCCACATTTATACCTTTAAACATTTTCACAGAATTGTTATTATGTGGACCTAATTGGACTGATGTCATGTCATGTCATGTCATGTCTTCCCTTCCCTTCCCTTCTCTTCCCTTCCCTTCCCTTCCCTTCCCTTCCCTTCCCTTCCCTTCCCTTCCCTTCCCTTCCCTTCTACAGCTGTTGGTATTTTGTTTCTTAAAGACAGAACAGAGTTATACCATTGCAAGAATATTCTTCAAATTTTCCCATCTCACTGAATCATGTATTCAGGGCCAACACAAGTTATTTCCCTGCCTGAGCAAAGGTTGAGTAAGATGGGTGGTGGTCAAGAGGACTATTTGACTCAAGCCTCAGTGAGGGACCCTAACCTTACATAATTGCTAATTATTTTTTTAATTTAAGTATTAATATCTCTCCTCCCTCCCCCTTTACTTATTTATCTATCTGTTGTTGTTGTTCATTCATTTAGTCGCTTCCGACTCTTCGTGACTTCATGGACCAGCCCACACCAGAGCTTCCTGTCAGTCGTCAACACCCCCAGCTCCCCCAGGGACAAGTCCGTCACCTCTAGAATATCATCCATCCACCTTGCCCTTGGTCGGCCCCTCTTCCTTTTGCCCTCCACTCTCCCTAGCATCAGCATCTTCTCCAGGCTGTCCTGTCTTCTCATTATGTGGCCGAAGTATTTCAGTTTTGCCTTTAATATCATTCCCTCAAGTGAGCAGTCTGGCTTTATTTCCTGGAGGATGGACTGGTTTGATCTTCTTGCAGTCCAAGGCACTCTCAGAATTTTCCTCCAACACCACAGTTCAAAAGCATCTATCTTCCTTCTCTGAGCCTTCCTTATGGTCCAGCTCTCACAGCCATATGTCACTATGGGGAATACCATTGCTTTAACTATGCGGACCTTTGTTGTCAGTGTGATGTCTCTGCTCTTGACTATTTTATCGAGATTTGTCATTGCTCTTCTCCCAAGGATTAAGCGTCTTCTGATTTCCTGACTGCAGTCAGCATCTGCAGTAATCTTCGCACCTAGAAATACAAAGTCTTTCAGTGCTTCTACATTTTCTCCCTCTATTTGCCAGTTATCAATCAAGCTGGTTGCCATAATCTTGGTTTTTTTGAGGTTTAGCTGCAAGCCAGCTTTTGCACTTTCTTCTTTCACCTTCATCATAAGGCTCCTCGGTTCCTCTTCGCTTTCAGCCATCAAAGTGGTATCATCTGCATATCTGAGATTGTTAATGTTTCTTCCAGAGATTTTAACTCCAGCCTTGGATTCCTCAAGCCCAGCTTGTCGCATGATGTGTTCTGTGTACAAGTTGAATAGGTAGGGTGAGAGTATACAGCCCTGCCGTACTCCTTTCCCAATCTTAAACCAGTCCGTTGTTCCGTGGTCTGTTCTTACTGTTGCTACTTGGTCGTTATACAGATTCTTCAGGAGGCAGACAAGATGACTTGGTATCCCCATACCACTAAGAACTTGCCACAATTTGTTATGGTCCACACAGTCAAAGGCTTTAGAATAGTCAATAAAACAGAAATAGATGTTTTTCTGAAACTCCCTGGCTTTTTCCATTATCCATCAGATATTGGCAATTTGGTCCCTAGTTCCTCTGCCTTTTCTAAACCCAGCTTGTACATCTGGCAATTCTCGCTCCATGAACTGCTGAAGTCTACCATGCAGGATCTTGAGCATTACCTTACTGGCATGTGAAATGAGTGCTAGCGTTTGATAGTTTGAACATTCTTTCGTGTTTCCCTTTTTTGGTATGGGGATATAAGTTGATTTTTTCCAGTCTGATGGCCATTCTTGTGTTTTCCAAACTTGCTGGCATATAGCATGCATTACCTTGACAGCATCATCTTGCAAGATTTTGAACAGTTCAGCTGGGATGCCGTCATCTCCTGCTGCCTTGTTATTAGCAATGCTTCTTAAGGCCCACTCAACCTCACCCTTCAGGATGTCTGGCTCTAGCTCACTGACCACACCGTCAAAGCTATCCCCGATATTGTTATCCTTCCTATACAGGTCTTCTGTATATTCTTGCCACCTTTTCTTGATCTCTTCTTCTTCTGTTAGGTCCTTGCCATCTTTGTTTTTGATCATACTCATTTTTGCCTGGAATTTACCTCCAATGTTTCTAATTTTCTGGAAGAGGTCTCTTGTCCTTCCTATTCTATTGTCTTCTTCCACTTCTGTGCATTGCTTGTTTAAAAATAATTCCTTATCTCTTCTGGCTAACCTCTGGAATTTTGCATTTAATTGGGCATATCTCCCCCTATCGCTGTTGCCTTTTGCTTTCCTTCTTTCTTGGGCTACTTCTAGTGTCTCAGCAGACAGCCATTTTGCCTCCTTGGTTTTCTCTTTCTTTGGGATGTATTTTGTTGCCACCTCCTGAACAATGCTGCGAACTTCTGTCCAGAGTTCTTCCGGGACCCTATCTACTAAGTCCAGTCCCTTAAATCGATTCTTCACCTCCACTGCATATTCCTTAGGAATATTAGTGAACTCATATCTAGCTGATCTGTGGGTCTTCCCTAATCTCTTTAGTCTGATCCTAAATTGTGCAAGAAGAAGTTCGTGATCTGAACTACAGTCAGCTCCAGGTCTTGTTTTTACCGACTGTACAGATGTCCACCACCTTTGGCTGCAAAGGATGTAGTCAATCTGATTTCGGTGTTGTCCATCTGGTGAAGTCCATGTATAAAGCCATCTCTTAGGTTGTTGGAAGAGAGTGTTTGTTATGCAGAGTGAATTGTCTTGGCAAAATTCTATCAGCCTATGTCCTGCTTCGTTTTGTTCTCCCAGGCCATACTTACCTGTAATTCCAGGTGTCATTTGACTGCCCACCTTAGCATTCCAGTCTCCTGTGATGAAAATAACATCTCTTTTAGGTGTGTTGCCCAGTAGGTGCTGCAGATCCTCATAGAACTGCTCTACTTCAGCTTCTTCAGCATTTGTGGTTGGGGTGTATATTTGGATCACTGTGATGACACCCTGGAGAAGATGCTGATGCTAGGGAGAGTGGAAGGCAAAAGGAAGAGGGGCCGACCAAGGGCAAGATGGATGGATGATATTCTAGAGGTGACGGACTCGTCCCTGGGGGAGCTGGGGGTGTTGACGACAGACAGGAAGCTCTGGCGTGGGCTGGTCCATGAAGTCACGAAGAGTCGGAAGCGACTAAACGAATAAACAACAACCTCTTGTCCACAGTAGTAGATCTGGTGGTCATCTGATGTGAAGTGGCCCATTCCAGTCCATTTCAGTTCACTGATGCCCAAAATGTCTATCTTTAATCTTGACATCTCACCAATAACCACATCCAATTTGCCCTGGCTCATAGGTCTTACATTCCAGGTTCCAATGGTGTGTTGATCCTTAGAACATCGCATTCGCCGTTCACCACCAGCACCGTCGGCCGCTAGCCGTGCTTTCGGCTTTGAGCTAGCCGCGTCATCACGTCTGGGGCTAGTTGAACTCATCCTCTGTTCCTCCCCAGTAGCATTTTGACCATCTTCCGACCTGGGGGTCTCATATTCCGATGGTATACCGACATATCTCTGGTTGTACTGATCCATTTAGTTTTCACGGCAAGAATAGTGGGGTGGGTTGCCATTACCTTCCCCAGGGATCGCATTTAGTCTGACCTCTCTGTCATGACCTTCCCGTCTTGGGTGGCCCTTCACGGTTTAGCTCATGGCATCATTGAGGTGCTCAAGCTCCAGCACCACAACAAGGTAACGATCCTTTGCTGAAGATTTATCTATCTAATGTCTACTTATTTGTAAAAGTCTTCATTAGGGCTGGAGTTCTCAAAAGCCAGAAGTGGCTCAAATACTCTGAGAGAGAAATAAGTACATAGAAACCAATTCCAAACACAGAAATGTACTGGACTGACTCTTCAGTCTAACAGGGAAAGGATTAAGAAAGGCAATTGTCCTCCAAAGGAGAGGTAATTTAGGAGGAATTGCCAATGAGTTGCCCTCATCACTGCCCAGCACCTGCTTGCTAAGATGATCACAGTTGTCTCACTCTGCCTGATGTTGGGGTCAACTTCCCCTTAACAAACATTTGTCATTTCCCTATCGAGTTTCTCTCTGTGCTTTTCCTTTCCTAAAAAATAAAGCGGAATGAGGTCTGGTTACTTTCCTAATCATGAAAAAAGAGCTTGGATTTCAATATGCATGAGCAAGTAAGATGTCTAGGAAGATTAGGAGGGATTTCTGAGTGTAAACATGAGTTTCATTTCCCCTTTCTATAGATATGGGAAACACTATGTTCCTAAAAGCGTAGTTTATGGATTTTATGAGTCAAAAGAAAGTAGGAGCCAGTCTAGCAAATCAACTCAGACAGACCTGCAATAGCTTAACCACATTTCAGACAAAGCAAGCAGAGCCATGGGGGCATCCAGAGAATGTAAGGAACAAGTATTTACTGAAGGAAGAAACTATCTTCTAATAATAAACACATGAATTCACCCAAAATGTTTAGAAATGTTTATGTGTGCAGGGGGTGGGGGAATGTGAGAACTTATCTCACAGTCACATTTGTCTACCTTTTATTCTATCATAGAAACATATTAGTACCACATTGTCCTTGATTCCTGCCCTCTTGGTTTTTATGTAGGGTGCTATGCTGTCACCTGTTCCCACTGCCACCGCCACCATCACAGAAAAACTCAAAAGTGAAGACTAAGAGCAAAAGAAAAAAGAAAAAGAAAAATCAGTGATCTTGGGCTGATTACCATAATACTGAGCACCAGTGAGGAGAAATATCTGCAGAATACAGTGGTCAAACATTTTATTGGGATGGTTTCTATGCAGGAAAAAAAGAAGACAGCCAATTTGCTTTTAAAGGTATTAGCTAGAGACATAGGACTACAAGCAAAATGAGACAACTCCCTTGAAAGGTAGCAAATTTCAGATGCAATTAAGAGAGGCAGAATGGGAGCCATAGAGATATGCCCAATAGGACAATTGTTGCTTGGAGGGTCTCAGATATAAAGTGAACCAGACCTATGCAACAGCAAAGAATAGCTTTGCTTATGCTGGCACATGCATGTTCAGGGCATTGACTCAGAACAGTGTGGTGTAGTTCTGAAAGTCCTGGACTAGGACTGAAGAAACCCCAGTTCAGACTCTTTGGGTAATGTTGGGCAATTTCTCTTGCAGCTCAACTTTTCTCACAAGGTGGTTCTTGTGGAGAAAAAAAAAATTGGAGGAAAGATCCCTGTGTGAACTGCCTTGTGCTCCTGGAGATACAGTGTGAGATATACAGTAAATCTGGCTAACAAATAAATAAAACAAATTCTGCCTCTATTTTAAGTAGTGCTTCTAATTAAAGAAACATCCCTCTCTGGGGGAAAAAAAGGCTTGTTAGCTTTTATAATAGATACAAGGATTCAAAACATCAGATTTTGATAGCTTTGTCAGATGAACAAGAAAGTATGTTTCTCTGTATAGATCGTGATGGTGAGGCCCATGATTTATTTATTTATTAATCAAATTTATCACCGCCCATCTCCCAAAAGGGACTCTGGGCAGTTTACAATAAAACATAAATAAAAATACAAAACTGTAAAACACTATAATACATAATAAAATAAATATAATAAAAACCATGATGGCTGGAAGTTCTTTATGATTTGCAGGCAGAGCAGGGTCCTTCTAAGAAACTAACCATCCCCAGGAATGGCTACTCTCTCCCCCGCCCCAGGCATAATTACAGAACCAGGCCTTTAGCTGTTTCCTAAAGTCCAGGAGGGAGGGAGCCAATCTCACTTCCGGGGGAAGGATATTCCAAAGGGCAGGGGCTGTTGCAGAGAAGGCCCACCTCCTGGACCCTGCCAGATGGAATTCGCTTGCAGACAGGGTCCGTAGCATGCCCTCTCTGCACGACCGGTGGGTGGGACGGGCTGATGTGATGGGGAAGAGACGGTCCCTTAGGTAACCTGGACCTGTGCCATGTAGGGCTTTAAAGGTGATAACCAACACCTTGAATTGGACCTGGAAGCATACTGGCAACCAATGCAGCTCACGGAGCAAAGGGGTGACGTGTGCTGATCTTGGAAAACCCAAGATCGCCCACGCGGCTGCATTTTGCACCAGCTGGAGCTTCCAGATACTCTTCAAGGGTAGCCCCAGATATTGCTGAACAGCTATTCCCAGAAGCCCCAACCACTGTGATAGATTTTGGAATACAATATGGTGTGCGGCATTCTCTTCCTGGGCAGCCTATAACTTGTCTAAAGAATCATCTGAGCACATCGATACCTCTTGTCACAGAAGAAAGTTTCACTGAGATTTTTCAAACATCTTTTGTTGTTCAGTTGAAAGTATTAACTACTAAGTCTAGGGCAACCGATCAAGATCATGCTCCTGGTGCAGTCATTCTAGAACATCTTCCACTGGTGCATGAGTGAAATCAGATCTAAGTTTCAGCAATCTTCTGAGTGGGCTAGTTTCAGAGTGTTGTACTAAGTTAGCAATGTTCCTTAGTAGGTTAGAACAGAATGTCCTTTGTATATTTTTCCTTGATTTTGAACAACTTTCAATTACTTCTCAAGTTCGTTTTATAGGCAGGGCAATTCTGTGTTTAAAGCACTCCTGTTCCCTGTTTTTGTCACTCTTTCCTTTCATCCCCCCACAGAAAGATTACACAACCTCTACTGCATGCAATACCATCCTTAATCCCCATAAAAGTAACAAATGATTCACCACAGCTCAGTGCTTTAAAGCCAGTATGACTGTTCTCCAAATTAAGAATTGGTTTGTTTTTCTTCAAAGCTAAAAGTGTGTGCCTGCGAACAGCTTGCCCAGGGCATGAAACATATTTTCAGGACATATTGCCACCCCATTATAGAAATGTATGTGAAATTTTACAAAACTCATGATGGGTTCCCATATTAAGGTCCAAAAGGAGTTTAGGTGGAAAGTTGATACTTACTCATAGGAAACAGCTGCAGCTTCCTCAGAGCCATTGTGCATTTGACCACAATGTATCAGTTTTCTCACACCCCCAACTTGTTTTAGTCCAGTCCTAAAGCTAATTCTTCATTTTAAAATAATCCCCTGGAAAAGAAATGAAGGGGCACAAAGTAGCACTGGATTTCTTTCTTGGTTTGATTTATTTTAAATATTTTATGCCACCTATCAAACAGCTTTCTCAAGGGGGTTTGCAACTCTAAATTACCAGACTCTGCCCAAATCCTTACAAAGTCTTTTTTCTCTTTCTATACAGACAATAACAATGGTAAAATAAATAAAAAGAATAAAAGACCCTGTTGCTTCTGGACTGTCTTTACTGCACTGGGGATCATTCTTGCAGAATAGCAAGCAGAAAGTACCAGTATCTGCAGAGATGTACAAAAAGGGAAAATGGCAATCACAGCAGCTTGACTAAAATCCCTCCCCTTTTATACATATGCCAAAGTTGCACGCACATACAAAAGGGCAGGGCCTCAGTCATGCTGCCACAACCACCATCCGATCTCTTTAGACCCCCACGCTGTGGACACCAGTGCTGGAAAGGGAGGGTTAAATCTTCCTTTCCTCTATGCTTTGGCCCTGATCCTGATCAGGCAAATCAGTGGATTTCAAATAGCAAGATCTAAACACCAGGAAAACTTTGCCCTTGCACTTGGCTGATTGGATGCAAAACAACAGCCACTCATGGCAGATCATTATAAACTCTGGGTCCTCTTACTGACTCCATACATGTTTATATGGTTGGGAAGACAGCCATGGCAAAACAAGACAACAAAAAGAGGAAGAGCTTTTCCATATTTGGTGTTCCAGCTGTTATTTACAGCACTGTATCCAAAGTTGTTCCTTGGTTTGGCTGGCAACCATCCAAGGCCATTGTCAACTTGGTGCACATGTGTCCTGTCACGTGTCTCCTCTGTACCCCTGAGAAGTAAACATGTAGGAATGCAAACCTTAAAATGAAAAAAAAGGAGACAGTCGCTTCCATAAAAGACAAAGGAAATTAGGTGGGCCGATAAGCAAAAGCTGCTTAAATTACAGGATATACAGTCAGCTATATTACAGGGCATTTGTACTGTAAATGTCAACAAAAATACGTCCTGCTTTCTGACTAGTGCTTCTGAAACTTTCTCATTGTGTTGCAGTCTTAGTCAGAGAGGTCTGCTGCTACAGAAACCATGATTCTCTTGTTTCTGAAAAATGATAGGGTTAATGGTTTTCTGATGGAGAACATTGCTTCTAGATCAAACTAGTACCCTGCGTGTGATTTGAATTTCAGCTCCCAGATCCAGCATAGCCAATGGCAAGGAATGGTGAGAATTGGAGTCCAGAATATCTGGAGGCTACCAGATTGCCCGCTCCTGCTTTACTGTAAATGTTATGAGTCCTCTACAGTTACGGTTCTCACAATTTCTGACTGTTAACTATAATACTAGAGCTTGTCCAAGGCTACCTTATCTGACCTTCAGAAATCCAGATGAACACCAGACTGCAACAAAGGGTGAAAGTTGCCTGTATCCTATTGCTGTCATCTTGTGATCATCCACACTTTTGCAGACCAAAGATGATAGTCATAGGTTTATGGAGTTGGACTCTACCACCATCTGAAGAGCCATGGGTAGAGAGAAGATTAGAAAATCCTTTCCCACAAAGTGAAGATTAGTAGAAGGAAGCCTCAAAGTACCACATCTAAAGACAAGAAGAAATGGCATTTGCTCCCTAACAGTTAAATATGTATAATCAGCTCCTCAGAAAAATATGCCAAGAAATGTTTATGTCAGACAGTCATGAATGCTCAGGAATGTTGGAAGAACTGGAGTGTGGAAGAAGCAATCCAGCTCCCGAGCTGCTATCATTATCACAGCATTGGCATTTGTGTAATTTTTTTTCCCTAAAAGTTTGAAGTAATAGTGACAGATAAATCTTGCATATCAATACAAAACCCATGTAATCGCTATGAATCTTTGTGTTCCAAAATGGCACCATCCATGAGTAAGAAGATTTGGGAAAACTCCAAGGTTTACTGAAGCACAATTTAAACAAATGTTGAGGAGAGACTCTTAGAAAGCTCAGCTCATTCTCAGTGGCCACAAAATGCTAACTGACTGATGAATGTGGTGAGTGTGGAAAGAAATAGAAAACCTGAGGAATGGGAGATGGAGTGGAGTATCTTGGAATATGGCACGGTAGGCTAGCTGATTGCTGGAGCTCTGAAGACTCCCAACAGCAAAGTCTACATATACAGATCTATAAACTTGTCTGAAAATTAAGGATACATTAGATTGCTACAGAGTTTAAAAATTAGAATGGCAGTTTGGGTAGGAATATTTGTATGTCTTGCCACTACTAAAACAATGGTAGAAAGAGAACTTCAGGGTCTCGTTACCTGCTGAGCCCCGTCACACTAATCCTGGCAGGATTGGCAAATCATTGCAAGATATTATCAGTGGAAGGTGAACACAAAAGCCTGATTCCCCGAAATTCCCAAGAGACTGGAAGTGTGGTGGGTACTTAATGGTGAGCTGTGTCGTTTTCAACTAATTGTATCACTAAGCATGTAAAAATGGTCTGAAGACAAAAAAGCAAGAGGAGTGAAAATGACACAAACCCAATAAAAACGTCAAAGCCAGGAAAGGCTCATACTGAAGTACACATTTTGATGATAAAAATGCATCCCCTATCTCTAGATGGTATATAGCATCAAAGCAAGAGCAATGATTTATGCACTAGAATCAAACAAGTCTTTTGAAAGTGTTCGATTTCTTCCCTCTTGGTTTCTCCAAATTCTTCCACTGGTTCTTGCATCAGGCTTTCAAATGGTAAGTTAAATAGATATAAATATAACTTTGTTAGTTAACTTTGTAAGTTAAATAGAGAAAGGAAAAGAGGTTTACCAAATGTATAACTTAAAAAAAGAAGAGAAAATAATGTGGCTGCTTATAAATATTTACCAAAGCAGCAAAAACAGAAAGCAGTCTGTCTCCCTTCTGCAAAGCACAGACATATTTGCAGAACACTTCATTTGTATACAAATGCCAAGTTTGACCTTGTAAACACTTTTTGAGGGGGGTGTTATTAGTTCATCTGCTTTGTCCATCTCCAGAACAGGGATAGAGGATCCTAATCCAAGTCTATTCTTCTGCCTCCCATTTTATGCACTCTGCACTTCTCTCGAGTTTTCTCTTGGCTGTTGAATTATTCAAGGCAGAAGAGGCATGGAGAGCAACAGTGATGGTGGCCTTCATGGGAAGAAATTGTCAACTCTGATTTAGATATTTGCCCAGGACCAGATAGTACAGCGGCATATTTCAGATCTGATCTAATTTAAACTAGATTCTTCAAAGTGTTTTTCCTAAGAACCTAGGGGAAAAGAACCAATTAGAAAGAAAGAAACAAAAAAAATATTTATAACTCCCTCCTCCCCCACTTGAGCACGGTCCAACCACAATAAAAACTAAACTGCAGTTTAAAATTATACCCAAAAAATCAAATCAATACATACCTTTATTTTTTATTTTTGTGCCTTTTGGTCAATGTTGACTCCTGGCTCTCTGCAGTTTTCTTGGCAAGGTTTTTCGCAAGTGGCTTGCCCTTGCCTCCTTCCTAGGGCTGAGGGAGAGTGACTGGCCCAAGGTCCCCCAGCTGGCTTTGTGCCTAAAGTGGGACTAGAACTCACAGTCCCCTGGTTCCTAGCCTGGTGCCTTAACTGCTACACTAAACTCACAAGGAAAATTATACTGTGTAATTTTAAAAGCTTAACTCTACCTACCATCTAACTTTACTTACACAATGTACAGTAAAACAGCCCTACTGCCATCGTCAGCATCTGCTCATTACCACTAAAAAAATATGTGGCACTCATTTACAAAAACAAAGTGTCAGAAATCGTATTCAGAACAGAAGCTCTGCTGGCTTTATTTTGTTCTAATAGAAATCAACAGTCTTCCTGCTATAAGTCACATTATATATACAGAACGATAACTTTTCTTCTGATTCTGTTTCCAACCAGCTCTTTCACTACACAGGCATAGAGCTGCTGACCATCTTGAACCCTTTATTTTCATTTTTCCAACATTTTCTTCCTTTTCCAATCATCAGCAGGCCATCTATATCCCTTTGTCATGAGGTAGAAGGTTTCTAATCATGGCATCCTTGCAGTTGAACCGATTATGGGTGGGCTTAAAGGTAACACTTACTTTGTGCCAACTAAATAATGCACACAACATATGATTATGCTTCATGTCTTTGTTGTTGTTGTTGTTGTTGTTGTTGAATAGTAACAATGGGGGATTGTGATCAAAGCAGGAAGGAACAGGACTTCCTTTCTCCTCATGGCATTGTTCTGAGGAAGAGAACTGTTCTTCCCCAGAGCTGCTATTTACTAACAGCTATTTATTATTTACTTCCTAAAGCTGCTATTTGAAGCAGCTATAATGCTATATAATTTATATAGCATTATAATGCTATAATGAAGCAGAATCTCCTTGAACCTCTTTCTGTGGACTCTCACCAGGAGCAAATCTGAGCCACTCCCTGTGTCCATTCTCTAGCTGCCAGCTCTTTTTCCAGGTGTTATTTGAGGATGTAAGTTATTTCCTGTAAAGCCCTAAATGAGCTGGGACCTTGTTTCCTTAAGAGACCAGGATGAAGAAAGAAAGCAAGAATGTCATTATCAGCACTGAGGTGAACTGGGCTCACACAGACATTAGCAGCCCCACTCTTTCAGAGGTGCCATTAGGGCTTACATCCCCTCAGCTGCTTAGCGAGTAGGTTTTTATATGTCCTCTGAAAATATTTCCAGCAGCTCTGCATCCAATCAGATAACAATAGGTCAGAATTCCATAAAGAGCTATTATCCTTACACCAAACAAGGAGCTTTATTGAAACGAGTTCTTTACATGATTTCTTTTAGCGTTTTTTCCACATTGCAGAGCTGCATCTGTGCATCTTCCCCTCAGTTAGTAGACACATCTGGTTTTTTTGTGCAGCTTTAGAAGAATCACAGCCTTATCACCAGAAATGCCAATCTGTTTAGCGAAAAATAGAGTGGTAGGGACAGTAGCCCTCCTTTTTTAAGTTTACATCCTAATTTACCAAACTGATTTCAGGAGATCATTTAACTATCAGCAACTCCTTAGGAGATATTGAAAATTAAAATGTTGTGTGTGAGAAAGAGACTGGCATTTTGGTAACTGTCTTCATCACAATGGTATTTCCTAATACCTCTCTTCAGCTACTTAGGAGAAATTAATCATTATTTGTTATACAGTTCAGCAAACAATATAACTCACTGTTGTGTCATGGATTCTGGGGCTGCTGTTACTATTATAGTTAATGGTGTTCTATGGACTGTCCCTACCTGGATCTGCTTAAAATCAGAACAGATATATGAAATTTATATACTTATTTACTTATACAATTTCTACAGCTAACTCTAAGGGGTTTACAGAAAGCAAATAAAAAATAAACATAGACATATAGTCTATAATGTAACACATAAAAATAAATTATACCTAGTGACCACATAGCATAATCCCACATTAATCACAATACGTAACCTGATAAAATGAATCCAGCATTCATGGTATGTTACATTAGTGACCCACCTCCAAAAGCCTTCTGAAAAAAATAAGGCCTTAATAATAGTTTGCAAAGCCATAAGAGAAGGCACCACTCTTGCATCCAGAGGCAAGCTATTCCACCGTGCAGAATGCCCACTTCTGCCAATCATTCCAGTAGGTGGGGACTTTGAACAGGCACCCTCTGGGTACCCACTGGGCAGGCAATTCTGCTTAGAAAAAGCAGCAATTCAGGGCCATGGGGGGTTGTTAATATCTGTGACCTGCTATAATCAGGGTACCCTCTTACTCTCTGTTTTTGGGCAGGAACAAGTTTTTACTTCATCTGTTGCTGTTGTTTTTCTCTAGGTATGGAGGATAAATTCCATTGATATGAGATGTTTTCCAAGAATCACTGGCAAACATGTTTTTACATTTGGACCTTTAGCTAAATGTTTAAAATTAAAGGATCCAACCAAATGGATTATAGAGTTGAGTTGGCATTTCAACTCCAGGTGCTCTGAAGAAAAATGGATGAGTAGATCCTTTCCATCTGGCCTCAGGCCCCCTAAGTTTGGAAGACCCTCTTAGCTGACCTACATAGAAAGGTCTAAGTCAGAGGAAGGACATCCTTGTGGGTTCTGCTGGACCTCCCAGCAGGATTCAGGATTACTGATCCTGTTGGCCCCTTTGGTAGGCATGGATTTGTTTTTTGTTATTAATTAGGTAAAACAAACAAACAAAAAGAGCAAAAACAAAGAAAAAGGGAAGGAATACATATACATAAAATACACTCTACACTAAAGCAGAAGTTGAAGTGGGAATGTGATGATTTAAGAAAAAATAAGGCCAAACAGAGAGAGAGAGAGAGAAAGAGAGAGGGGGGGGGGAACCTTATAGGAAAAAGCATTCTAGTGGCCCTCCTTCCTTTTTTTCCCCCTCTTCTTTTTTTTCCCAACCACTAATTGTTACTTAAGTATTTTTATACTGTGCTTCGGACACCTGCAATTATTACTCATTTCTATTTGGATCATTTTAATTATTTTTAACAGTTTCTTTTTTCTTCAAAAACCATATTCTAAATATCTTAGCTGGACTTGCTGTATAATATGTTGTGTACAAGGGAACCATTCCTGCTTGAGTTTGGTTAGGCTTCTGTTGTGAATATATATGGTCAGTTTTTCCATTACCACTTATTTTCCAATTTTAGTCTTCCAATCTTGTACTGTCAGCAAGATTTCCCTTTTCCAATGGTGTGCCAGATTGATTCAGCAACGGATCTGTAAGGTGACTCCAGTCCTTCCTTGGAGATCAGTGTCAGGAAGTGTTGATGGGGAACTTGAATTCAGCCTTTTGGATACTGACTAATGGTGCTCCTCAGCATTTTATCCTTCTCCTATATTATTCAGTATCTACAGGAAAACACAGGAAGGTTCATCAAGAGATTTGGGGAGTTTTTAAGCAGTCCATTAAGGAAGCACTGTTGTTTCCAAGAATAGCAGAAGATTAATGGGAAGCTTCCAGCACTTATTGGATTGTGATGGAATCCCAAGCAAAAGAACCTCATAAAGTTTCATTATCAAATCCAGGAACAGCTGAGCTGGCCTGTATCTGCTCCAGAGCTAGGATGCCTCTGAGTCTACAAGACCAAAGATCTATGTGAGTTGACATTCAGAAGTAAAACCTTTGATGCGACTTAGAGAAAATAAGAAGACAAATCTAACTTTCTGAAACTACTTGAATTAGAACAAGTAAGATTAGAGGAAGGGCAGGAAAAGTATCTGTTATAAATACTTCTCACATAATATAAATTCTTGTTCTTAATACATTGAATAGACTACATTTGGCCTATACTACATTTCAATCCAGATTTATGTCTTATAACCTGTTTTTTCTTTGATCCTGGCCTAAGATTTCTAACCATCTACTGACTATTGCATGCTCCTTCTGTTCACAGATCTCCAAGACAGGCATTCAGTTTTGGGTAAAACAGCACTTTTCATCTTCATCTACTACCTGGGAAGCTGCTGGTGTTCTGAATATCCAACAAGAGTTGCAATAGTGTGCTAATCCAGGCAAGATGAATAATGCTACTGGTCAGGAAACAGTCTCCAGAACAGGAATTCAGTTTATTCACATGAGACAATACTCCTCTTGAAAAATCAGTTTTATAGGCTGGGGTGCTCCTTGATCTGATTGGCAATTGTAGCCAAGACTAATCTTGCACAGCGTGACCACACTGTGTCCATTATTGATTCAGCTAGGCCCACCGTAACTGCACATGAGTAGCTATATCTAGATTAGTCTATTACAGTGCGTTCTACTTGGCATGATCTGTGAAGTCTTCTTCTGAAGTTTCTTTTCAGGTTCTGCAGCAATGATAATACTAAAGTTTTCTGGCAAGGTTGTAAACATCAGACTTACAAGAGCTGCACTGTTAGAATTCCAGAGCACAATATCAAGTGTTGATGAACCTTAAAACCCTGAAAGTCTATCACAAAATATTTCCCATACTAGTGTGCTTGCTTCCTGATATCTGACAGACCATTCTCTATATCCAACTATGGTAGATGCACATTTTTAGGGGATAGCCCTAAAGACAGACTCTAGGAATCTAGAAAGTATGAAACTGTGAATGGCCCTTCCTGTCTAAGCAAGACACATTCCTTCAGTTTAATGCTAGTTTAAATTGTATTTATTTTCATCTTATAGAGATCTGTGCATTAAATAGTAGGAGATGCTGTCCAACCAGAAGACACTCAATGCATCTGATGAAGTGGACTAAATTATATTTTTAAACCATGATAACTGTGTCACTCTTTAATGCAGAAGGAGGCAGCTTTTTGAAACTAGAGATAATATTGGCCACAGGTCACCCACACCTGGTTTAAAGGAACATTGGCTGAAAAGAGGCATGAAGCACCGAATGCATGATGAATGGAGTGTACAGAATGACAGCAGAGAAGCCTGGAATTAAGTGACTGCTTCAAGCAGCTGATTTTAGCAGTCTGGGAGGAACCACAATTATATTTGCTGCTGAGTCCCCCCCCCCCCAACTCTTATTGCTGGGGAAAGGGAGAAGCTTGTATGAAATCCTGCATCAGGCACTCAGCTTGTTTGACGAGCCTTGGGTGCTCTGTATCTTGGTGATCACACTCAGATATGTATGTGCGCATGCGCGGGCTTGATCCTTAAGCCAGCCTTAGTTATGGATGCGGTAAGAGAACACCTAGCAGGGGATAAATAAAGAAATACTACTGTGGTTTTCTGCATGCCATGATCAAAAACAGTGTTTCAGTGAAACTTCCCACAGCTACTTTTGGATGTAAACAGTAGCCATAGCCTGTATTTTTCTTTCTTTAGCTATTACAGAAGGAGTGGCCTCGATTCAGGTCATGGTGGTTTCTTTCTGAGAGAATTGGTCAAAAGGCTATTCCTTGCAAACAAACATTGCTGATTAGCAAATATGTTCCTTGACAAACATGCTGTGGTTACAGTCAAGGCCAGAAAGCCAAAGATCGAAATGGTGAGACGAAATGAAAAATCTTCAGATGCCTCAAAAACTCTTAAGTTGCAGAGAAAGTGCGTTTGTCCTATGACTTCTCCCATCTGATTTGTCTCTTTATACAGTGTCAGGCTTCATCCACAAGATGTAAATGAGTTAGCAAAAAAACCAACAACAACATATTTGGGGGTTTTCCCTGTGTCTCATACTGCGATATATTTGCCTCAAGTATGAGGTGCCCTATCAATCATGTTATCTTTTGTTGAAGCACTTGCTTTGAAAGCGGTGCATCCAAAGGTTTCTGGAAAAAGCCTTGGGCAGTGGGTTAGTCTCCTTAAAAAAAAGAGTCAGGAAAGTCAGTCACCTTGTAATTATTGTCACAGATTAACATCTTTCATTGCCTCTCTCTCTCTCTCTCTTTTCCCCAAGACAAAAAAAGCCAGCTGAGAATGAAACAAAAGAGAATAAAGGGAAAAGAGCTGAATGCCAAGCAAGAATACTTTTGATAGGGCCAAAAGTGGAAAAGGAAGTCTAATTTTGTCCTACTCCAGGGGGGGAAAGAAAAGGTTTTGAGCAATGTAAACAAATCAGGAAATCCTGGCACTTACTCCAGTTCCGATTTGGCGAAACACGCCAACTCCTTCCCTGTGTGTGAGCTGCTGTTTATGAATGAAATCCAGATTAAGCTATTCATTGAGTCTTGCCAGTCCCACCATTTCCAGGTTTCCTTTTGCCTATGGCATAGCTTAAATCTTAAAATAATAATAAAAAAACATATGCATGTTATTAACTCTCCATATTCAAATGGAAATACAATGCTATCATAAATCTCTTTCTTTCTCTCCTTCTTTTTCCTGTAACATAAATTCCTTTCTCCAGCATGAAGTTGCAGGAAAGCCATTGTATCTGAGCCATCTAAACTTGAAAGGGATTTTTTTTTCTTTTTTGTTAAACTAGTTATGATAGGGGAAGCATGTTTTTCACTGAGTCCAAAGATTAAAGTTGATCGTAAAAGGAGGTGGAGGGGATGGAGGAAGATTATTGGTTGCTCAACTAATGATTAGATACAGAACTTCATGGACAAATTAAGGAGCATAAAAACAAGAGAAAGATCCTCCAGATAAGTGAAACCAGTTCAAATAATACCAAATAAAATATGCATTGTTTATCATTCATTTTAATCTTCTCCAGCCCCACTCTATCCCAATTAGCTTAATTAGACAATGAGAGTTTTAAACCCCCATCAAGGCAACAGATCAATGGTAAACAGACTTAAATGTTTAAGTCTCAGCCTCAGCCCAGCTTCCTCTTTTGCTCTTACTGGTGAGGTTGCCATATCCTACACTCAGTCCCTCCACACATTATCTGAGGGATTGGAATGCATGAATTAAGTTTAACAGAATAGTGAAATAATACGAAACTTCTGCTCAGCATGTCAGATCTCTGGTGGTATTCATTCTTATGCGCTGCTCATCACTAGCGGCAGTATTAAGTGAGATCAAGAAGTGTGAACATGCACACGTGAACTCACTCAGGGCAATATCCTGATGTTGAACCTCTAATCAGATTCCTTGAGCAGTACCAAACATTTATTTATTTATCTATCCATCCATCCACCCCCAATTTATATGGCTGCCCATCTTTCCAATAAACTCTGGGCAGTGAACAAAACAAAATTAAACCAAGAAAAAAAGAAATAAAACCACACTGAGGCTTAGTAGAGACACAAAAGCACTAATCACATATACCCATACCAGAACCCCTGTAACTAATATCCCAGCCTCAGTGCCTAACTTATCCCTCTCTGGTCATCATTAAACTTTGCACTTAGTGGGGGAAGAAGGTTAAATTAATGAAATAAGAAACAAGGTAGGTATCTTCCTTGGAATCTCAGAGAATTAAAAGGCTAATTGTATTCATTGGGCAAACTAATATATGTGTTTTAAGGCTTTTTTGGGGGGGGGGCAGGAGCAAACACTGCAAAAATTGTCAATATTACATATTCAGTTCAAGCCATGGTTCTGGAGTCCACGGTTCTGGAGTCCACTGTTCTGGACAGAACTTTTAGGACCTGGGGATGTGGGATCTAAGCCCAGGGCAATATCACAGCATGCTGATCAGCATTTACCACATTGGTCCTGCAGAATGATACACCATTTACATTTATCAGTTCTTTTTATATGCTGAAAAAAGCATGGCTAGTTTACTTAAATGACCATTTGCCTCTCATAGCATAGGTGAATTATATTCAAATGCTTTGAAGTACTGGGTTCTTCTGCACACCTGCTAATTATAAGTGGACGATGAGCTTGAACAGATGACAATACTCTCAGCAAGACCTTATTCCCATTGTGAAATCAGTCTGCAATTGTTCTTTCCTGCTCTACCTCAAAAGTGATGTTTTCTGACTTGGCTGCTGACATAGCCTTGGCTGTGCGGCTTCATTTCTTTGCTTTAACTCAACTTGAGCAACATCTGTGCTCATGTTTATTGCTGTATGGATCTGCCATCACTCCTTCTCCCCTCCAGTCATTTTGGGATGCCTGTGGGTGAGGAGACCACGCCCACATGCTTGTGATGTAGGTCTCAAGCATTAAATGGGTTCTTTCTATATCTCCAAAGGTGATATGACACATTTCTTAACGGTAAAGTTTACTTCAGAATGGCCTCAGCCACTGGTGACTTTAAGGACAAATCCATGTAGTTCTCTTGAAAACAATAAAGCTATTTGCCATTACTTTGATTTCCCAGTCCAACTCTATTTAGCTTTTCAATCGATGTCTAGAGAATTGTTACATGGCATCTTGAGATCATGGCTTCCTGGAACTACTCAGGAATGTATTGAAAAATGTAATATTTAATAGGAACACAATATGGGTTGTATCAGTAGCCAGCTCTGCAAGGCATGTTATTAACATATGGGAAACTAGTTGCTTATCTCAATGAGAAACAATATTTTAGGGTGAATAAGCTGTATTTTTATGGTGTGCAAAATCTGCATTGCACATATTTGTTTTACTTAGTCCTGTGTATCCTGAAGTTGCAACTGAGCTATATTCTCCAACGCTACAAAAGAAGAGGAAGCAGGTGGACAGACTCCTTAGCATCTGGTTTAGTTGAGTACAATACTTCAAACACCTGCCCTTTGCAAATTTGTCAACTCTTGCATCCCATTGTAATTTATTAGAATTTCTGTCCAAAGCAGTAATAATAAGAATTAAAGGAATACTTTGTGTATCTGATTTACTAGAGAAATCCAGGTATATAGGGAATAATCATTAAATCTGAAACAAAATCAACCCTTCATCAAAGGAGAACCTATGGTTGCACTGGCATAACACACTAATCCATAAACCATGTTTTACAAAGCATTGTGGCTAAGCCAAAACCAAAGAAACCACATTATGCCTTAGATAGTTGTACAAGACAAGCCATTATATTAAGCCATAATGTGGTTGCTTTGTTTTGGCATTATGTGAATATAGCAATTTGAAGTTGCTAACCACATTTATAACTTAGGCTGTTGTGCAAACACAACCTGTGTTTGACAACTTAAAGAAATACCAGTCCTTAAAAAGACACTCTTGAGTCACATTTGATTTCTAGTGATTGCACCATGCAGTTTGATTTCCCATCCTTCAAACAGCCCGGGAACTCCCAAATTGTCCACAACCAATACTAACCAAGGCCAATCCCTCTTAGCTTCTGAGATAGCTAAAGCCTTGAAAAGTTGCTTTAGTACCAGGAGATTGTCTTACATGGAGCCTATTGGTAGGCATAGCTAAGTTAGCTCAGTTCAAATTATACTTTTTTAGAACCTTTGATATTTTCTTATATGTCTTCATTGCTTGCCTGCAATAAACTTATTCATGCAGAAGTAGATTTTAGTGGCAGCTTCATAGGAAGCAACTGCTGTAAGACATTTTTATGAAGTCCTGATCTCTTTTATATTAGAACATTACAGTACTATTCTAGAAGAAGGCCACACCAAACCAGTTCTGAAACACTACTAAGAAAACTATTTGGACATGAAAAATGTAGTCACCAGGAGTTCAGCTCAACTCAAAGGAGACTTATTTTACACTTAATTAATTTTGCCTCAATTTGCTAGATCAAAAACAAGGGTTATAATATCTTTCTCCTAAGCTAGATGGGTTGTTACTATCTGTACAAGTTTTTGACATTACAGGCTCATAACTTAGAGACACCAAAGGTGCACTCCGCAGCAGCTTTTAGAAAAATAGAGCAAATTGTGCTGATACTCAGTTTCTTAGTAAAGTTAATTTATACTGTTTGGATAGAGTGCCAACTAGTGTCACAGTGATGGAACTACATTGGTTGGAGTCTAGAATTACTGTAATAAATTTAGAGCAATCTTCACCAACCTACACCCATACAGATTTTTGGGATTATAGCTCTCAGAATTCCTAGCCAGCATGGAAGGAACTATTTAGGTTGTAGAAAAAACAGCACAAAACACAACCTTTCTTTCACTGTGATGAACTGTTCCCTGGCAACTGTTACGAATGTGAAGAACAAGAGACGTGACATCATCAGGATATATGGAGAATCTGCTTGCAGAAAATTGAGCCACTAACAGCTCAGCCTGAGCATATAAATGGCCACCTGTAAGGCAGCACATGGAAAACTGGAATTTGTTAGAGAAACAAGTTCTCTCAGACCATAAGGCCAAATAAATTAATACCTTATCCACTCCACTTTGCTATCTGGGCTTCAGCCAAATCATTGCACAACTGCAGTTATTGCTTATTTCAAGGAACAAAATATATGATACCAATGGGAGAAGGTGTGTCTGCAGGGGAGATTTTAAAAAAGTCAACATCATAGCTACAATCACAACTGAAATCCCACTCCTTTTTATGTGCAGAACACACACAGTGTATTGTATATAAAAAGGGGTGAAGTTTCAATAATGTGGTCATGGCTAACATGACATCCCCACTCCCTCAATGGGAGATAGTTGGCATCTGGAGCCTTGGTCTGAATTATCTGGAAGATGGATTTCTGGCACAGGATGGGTTGTATCTCATGACAATTGATAAAGCTGTGTTTGGCTAAAGAATGACAGATTTCATTAAGAGGGGTTAAAATTGAATCTTGTGGAAGTGGAGAAGAAAACCCTGAAATAAGGACTTCAAATAAATATTTGTACACCATAAACAGAAGTGAGAATTTTACTGTAACAGGGCTCTATTAATCTACTCAGAAAAAAATCAGCAAGAAATTGGCTGATACTGTTCATAGCCTTTGTTGTCTATACACTAATACCTTGGTTATGGGAAATAAAGTAAGTTTGAACTTTTAGAACAAGAAAGTAAATATGTTCTAATAGGTAATAGGGAGATCTAGTGGGATGAATCCCATGATTGGAATGTAGCAAATAAAGAAGAATTTGTTCAAAGAAATAGAATCAATATAAAGACCGAGAAGTTAAAAGTATTTACACCTGCTCAGAAATCCAAGGGGATTAATTTGGTGATAATATGGAGAGTACCTGGTTAAAATAAGGGGAAGAAAGAATAAAAGCAATACTATTGTTGGTATCTGCTATTGCTCACCCAACCAGGAAGTTGTGGATGATGCCTTCCAAATGCAAATTGCAGATCCTTCAAAGAGTCTTAAAGTAGCAGTGCCCAGGATTTAAATTATTCCAACAATTAAGTGGATACAGAGCTGGCTCAAATGTTGTACTTGAAAAATGCTCATCAATGGTTTTTCATCAAAGTGATTTTTGAGTGAGGTGCCACAAAGTTCAGTCCAAGGTCCTTTACATTTTTATTAATGACTTGCATGAAAGTCTTTGAATGCTTATCAAATCTACCAATGACACAAAACTGGGTAGCACAGGAAATACCAGGAGAAATACCAGTAATAACATTCAAAATGATCTTGGCAGGTTACAAAAAATAGTTTAAAGATAACAGTGAAATTTAGCAAAAATAAATGAAAACTTTTCATTTAGAAGATATAGGAAACAAATGCATGGGATCAAGCCAGGATAGTTCCGATTACAAACAGGATACATGTCAGCTGTGTGATATGATTGTAAAAAAAGCAAATGCAGTTTTAGAAATTTGGAAATATAGTTTCTATCTCATGAAAAGTAATAGTTCCATTTTGTTCTGCATTGAACAGACCCCTCCCCCCTTAAGTACTGTGAAAAGTTCAGAAAAACTTGAAACAGGTTCAGAGAAAGGAAATGAGGCTAGAGAGTTTGACAGTCTTGGGGATATTTTGCCTTGAGAAAAGAAAACTGACACCTCTATGACATCTTTTAACTTGGATCCACACATTAAGCAGGGGACTTCTTTAATTATAATTAATTTTTCTTTTGTTCAGAGTTGAAGATAAATTCACCCGATGACTTTTCAGACTTGTTGTTCCGAAGGTCTTTAATAGCTTTAAGATGGTTAACAGGCAATTTCCAAAAGTGATTATAAAGTGAGGCTTGCGAACTTAGTGTCCTTTAAAAGGCTCCACCGCAGTTCTGAGCAAGAGGGCTAATCCCTTCATCTCCTGGTGCTCAAACCCATGGAAAATCACTGTCTTGTGGTCACCTCATGAGGAGCAGCCATCCAGAGCATATATGGGCAATCTCTTGTCCTCTCCCTAGCCAGAGAGGTTCCCAGGGACCGGTCTACTCACCAGTTCCTCAGTCTTTGCCACGGTCATCTGCTCCACTTTCGCCAAAATGTCTTCAGTTTGCCATACCTCCCCCAGAAGCCAAAAAGTAATACAAGTACTCTTATTAAGTGCAAAAATTGAAAGATACTGCTTGGTATCTTTGGAATAAGATGCACATTGGGCAGAGTGCTTCAAAGAAACACTGCCCAGCCATAAGCTGTGACTTCAGTACATCCAGGGCCCCTGATGAACTGGATGTAAATCTGAACATGTTCACAATTGGAGGAGTCAATAAGGTGATATGAACACTAAAGAGAAATGAAGCTGCAGGTTTAGACCAAATCTCAGCTGAACTGTTGAAGCTTGGTAGGAACAAAATGATGCAAGAATTAATAAGATGAGGCAGATGTTAACTACAGGATTGGAAAGGCAACAGCAGTATTTCAATGAATGTTTCCAATTTGGTCTTCTTCATTTATTGAGACTGCAAAAGTCTGACCCTATAATACTGTCACACACAAACACACAGAGTGAGCTATAAAATTTAAAAATAAAATGTATCTATGTAAAAAAAAAATGTGGTTAGCATTCTAGTAAAAATTCTGGTTCCCAAAACACAATGTTCTTCTTCATAGCTTTCTTCCCATAGGTGCAGGGTGAAAAATTATATTTATGCTTGTGTGTGAATGTGCATTTCTGAAGGATACAGATTTTATTATTTTATATTTTATTTTATTTTTTATTATTTTATTGTCTCAGGACTTTTTTTTAAGGAAATACAAAATTGGATGTGGGCCAAAAGCTTTTCAGCACCTCATCATGATACAACTCAAGGTTTCTGTGAAAATGTAAATTTTCCAATACTCAGATGGCTAGGCTGACAGATGTGGTTAAATCTTTCAGGACAGGCTTGATGTATTTATAAGTACAAAGGCCAGATTGTAGATATAGTCAAGTGCATACAGCAACACCTTCATAACATTTTCTTTCTAATTCTTTTGTCTGAATTCTGGCACAATTCTCCAACTGTCCTAAGACAAACATTAAACTTTATTAACTCATCTGGATCTTTTGCTAACCCTATTCTCAGTTTGGTACAAGTATTTATAAATAACAGTAATAATTCAATATGTTTATCTCTCCAAATAATCTCTTAAGAGATACATTCTTTGTACAGCAGCAGAATCCAGTGGCAGTTATTTATTTTAGTTGATTTATATCCTGCCTTTATTTTGTACAACTCAAGATGGTGTACATAATGCTCCTGCCTCCTATTTTGCTGCAACAACAGTTCTGTGTTGGTTTGGGCTGAGAGAAAGTGACTGGCTCAAGGTCACTCAGCCAGCTTCTGTGCCTAAGGGAGGACTGGAACTCACAGTTTCTAGTCCAACATCTTAACCACTACACCAAACTGGCTCTATTTATTTATTTATTGCCAATGAAGGGTTCGTATAGTTCCATTTCACACACATCAGGGCTACGATGTAGTTTGGTTTGAGTTTGGATTGGGTGCTGCAGTGGACAGGCCAATGATGTGAAGTGGCCAGAATCAAATAATGCACATGGGTGGGACTGCATCACATAGGTAGAGAGGATTGGAATTTTCTTTGTTTTTCCATCAAGGCATATTTTAAATATATCAGTTGTTTTAAGCCTACTCAAAATCTTAAAGAATTATTTTATTTTGGTTTGTTTTCCCCCTCAAAAAAATTGTGAAGAATCAATACCTCAGGTTTTGGCAGGAAACCACCAGATGTTTTAGGGGGAATTCAGACTTTCTATGGAGATTACAGATTATAGCAGGTGTTGTGGGTTCCCTCAGGAGATCCTCTAAATTTTTGTTTTCCAAATCAGGAATTGGGAAAACCTTACCTCACAAAAGAAGTCAATTTGGGATTTCAGTGGCCATGGTGGGTTATAATCTAATATCAGCCACCTAGATTGGGGAGAACAAGAACATCCAGGAAGGCATAATCTCTTCATTTTTCATCACCAGTTCTAAAGATTGAGAATTTAGGCTGCATATAAGTCTACCTGGGAATCAGACATTGAACTCAAAAGAGTCTTAAACGTTTATAAAGTGAACCTCTGACCTTACCAGAGCCAGAAAGATCCAAAAGCTCTGATTCTTACGATTCTTTCCTATCCTGACAAATCCTGCAACTGACTCCGTACCAAGTTACTTTCAGGCAAAGCACAGTTGGTTTGTTAATTAGTTTAATTATTTAAAATGTGGACCCCCTGCTCTTCATCCTGAAAGGGAGGTTTATGGAGTCACCCTTGTCCTCAGATTTACAATCTAAAGTCACAACTCAACTGCCTAGAGTCATTGGGAGCCAGGTGGCATGTACATTAAATAAACAATAACAACAACATAGAAGAAAAGAAGAAAGGAAGCCAAGGAAATTCAGCCCTGCTTCTATGTCTTAGGTTTCTCTGAAGGGGCAGCTATCAGGGGGAAAAGGTGCTCAGGGAAGCTCATATGACACTGCATCCCACTCGCAGCCATTGGTCCTGCTGTTGTATCTTAAAGGAAGCCACTTCTGTGACGAGGGAGAAAAGTCTAGCTGCAGAAGAGAGCCAAGAAGGCAAATTCCTCATAATGTGCTGCTGCCTCTCTTCCTCTGGGGGCAGCTGATAACCACATCTGAACTGGTTCTAATGGTCTAACATATGCTGGCTGGGGAATTCTGGGAGTTGAAGTCCACACGTCTTAGAGTTGCCAAGGTTGAGAAACCCTGGTCTAAAACAGTGGGGAGGGGGGACTGTTGCCATGAAGCAAGAATAGCAAGTGATCCTTTTGGGACTGCCAAATGCAGTGATCCCAAAAGGATCACTTGGGTATATGGGCTTCCCTTCCTTGTCTCCATTCCCTTTGCAACGCCTTCTCACAGGCATGCACTGAAGAAGAGTAACCAGTTCTGTTGCGGGCCACAAGCTCAGGTCATCTGGAGAGCCTTGAAATGGCAGTTCCACAGGGCCACCATTTATGTTTTGGGGGTTATGCAGAGTACTTATATGCGTTGGGATGGTGGTAAAAAATTCTGAGTGACACTGTCCACTGCAGCCTTTGTCCCATACGTTTGTTTGTTTCTTGCAGCCTGGAAAGGTATCCACAGAGAGAACATTACTTCAAATGTACATTATTTGGGGACAAAATTGTTTCCCTTTCAGATGAATTCATTATTTTTCCAGTTGCATCTAGGCTACTAAGGACAGAACAAAATCATGTTCAATACCAGATTGCTAAACACAGGATTGTGCTTGCATAGCTGTTTAAAAGGAGGGCTGAACATCTGCAATTAACGTTTTAAAAATGGAACAATAAACACAATATGAGGTTTTTGTTTAAAAAAAGCAAACTTCAGAAACATGTGTTTGAAAAAAAACTTATAACACTGTGTCCAAGAATTTCCAGTATTTGAAAAATGTCTAGCCTTTTAAAGAAATATCTTCATTCTTCATGAGTTCATAAATAGAATCTCGTCTTACATGCCTTTTCTGGAAACAATTACATGATTAAAGTTGTAAACAATGGAGAAAGAATTCTGAATATCTGTAAAGGCAACTAAGAAAACTGAGAATCTTCTGATAAACTGGCCAAGGTGAACACTGCTATGAATCCTTGGAGCATCATATTCTTCTCTTAATTTCCTAGATAGCCATTCAGAACTAAATGGAGAGACTATTAGTCCCTCTACAGATTCAGCAAGAATTTCCATACCACTTCAAGATGATGACGACGATGATGACGATGATGATGATTATATCAAAGGGAGGTGAATTCATATGCAGATGAATTCCTGGGTGAAGCAATAATGATTGGAAGAGAAATATTGAGAACATCAGAAATGCTACCTGTTAGCAGCTTCTTGTGTGTAAAGGCTCCAGGCCATCAAGACTCCTGTTCCACAGGCATTCTAACAGTCTAAACAGTTATTCATACATAAAGAATACCTTGTGAATAATTGGGTTCAGTGCCCAGATTACAGTTTTGCAACTCCTTCAAAAATCATGCTTGGGGAAAAAAAAAAAAGAACTAAGATAAACAGTTTGTGTGCACACAGATATGAAGACCACCGGAGTAGATCATGGAGCACTCTTGAAAGACTGGGAAAAGATACTGCTGCTTTAATGATTTGAAGAAAGGTGTTTCATACATGCTGCCATGCATGGTAAAGTTCTTGTTTCAAAGTATTTGCATAGCCCTAGGACAGACTTCAGAGAAAGGAGCAAGGATTAACTTCAAGTGTGGTGCCAGGAGAATGCTTTTCTCCTACTTTAGATCATGCATGTCCTATATGTAAGAATATAAGAACATCCCTACTGGATCAGTCCATAGGCCCACCTAGTCCAACATTCTGCATGGGAATGCTCACAAATCTAAACTGGAGGCTGATGGCTTCTTTTCACTCTTGCTTTTTTATGGTCAGTATGTAAATTAATCATGATTCAGGAGGTGGTAAATAGCCATCAATATTAGAAGCCATTAATAGTCTGATCCTCCCTGAATCTGCCCAATCCCCTTTTAAAACCATTCAAATTGACATTTCCCACAACCGTTGAGAGCAAATTCCAGTTTAATTATGAACTGTGGGAAAAGTATTTCCTTCTCTTGGTCTTGAGTCTGTCTGTATTTAGCTTCATTTGATGACTTCTAGTTCTAACATTGTTAGAGAAGGAGAAAAACTTCCCTCTGTTGACTTTATCTATGCCATACAAGATCTTATATCCCCTGACCGGTGTAGTCTTTCTTCAGAGGAGAGCTGCTCTACCCAGCTAATAATTTTGGTGTCCTTTTTGCTCCTTTTCTAGCTCTATAATATCATTCTTAGATATTTGGAGGTCCTCCTTGACTGATGGTGCTTTGCTAGAAAAACAGGTAGAGATTGTGGCCAGGTAAGCTGTTGCCCAGCTTCAGCTGGTCTGCCAACTGTGGCCCTCCTTAGAACAGGGGGTAATGAAGATGGTCACTAACATATTTGGCATCTCCTATATGGATTACTGTACTGTAATTGCTTTACATGTGACTGCCCACCCAGAAGCTTCAAACAGCACAAAACGCCGAGGCCCACAGGCTTACAAGACAATCTTGTCATATGTGTAACAACTATGCAGCAGGAACTGCACTGGCCATCAGTTTGTTTCCGAGTGCACTTCAAAATACTGGTTATTACCTTTACAGCCCTATGTGGCTTGGGGCCTGGGCATCTATGAGATCACATATCCCAGATAGATTCTGCCTGACCAACCTGAGTGACCAGAGAATGCCTGTTGAAGGTCTTTACCTTCAGGAGGGCATTCTCTGTAGGAGATCCCTTCTGTGAAACAGCTTGCCCTTTGAGATGAAAATGGATCATCTCTTAGTTTTGCTTTGGGAGTTATTCTTTAACCAGGGTGTCATGGGTTATATTGTTATGGTGGTTTTAATCTTTGTACACTGCCCAGTCATGCTGCGATATGGGTGGCTCTATAACTTTTTTAAATAGATAAATAAATGATGACCTTCTGGAAGCTGCTTAAAACTGTGGTTGTTCCAGGAGGTTCAGATTGGTGGGGAATCATCAGCACCAGATATGTAGAAGCATAGGGGTTGATTATATTACTTAATGTAATCTTAGATTGATTGTGTTCTATATGTTGTTTACACTGGCTTCACACTGTTGCTCTTTGTACATACTTTAGAATCTTTTTAAGATCAAGGGGTTTTAGGACATAAATGAATAACTGTGTCAAATGACATTATTATATCAACAGTTCTGTTTTCAGTTTCCTTCCTAATGATTCCAAGCATGAAATCTGCCTTTTTTACAACAGCTGCATACCTGGTTTACATTGTTTTCAACCTTTCCACCTGGACTTCAAGATTCTTTTCTTGGTTAGTTACTGCCAGCAAAAATCCAGTTAACATATAGGTGAAGTTTGGATGATGACAACGATGATGGTCATTTTGTATTCAAGAGAATCTGTCATTTTTTTTAAAAAAAATTGAAGTATATAGTATCTTCTGGGTCACCCTTGGCCACATGCTTGTTGTTGGTCTCAAAAAAGTCTGAAATGTTAGTCAGAAAACACCTTTGTAGAAACCAGGTGGGTTATTCTGTGGGTTCACTTATTTTCTTTTTAATACTGTAACACTTTCAGCCATATTCTGAAGAATGGATTACAAGATAACTGGACTCTAATTTCCCTTATCATATTTGTAGTCCTTGGAACAGATGACAAAGTGAAAGAGAAGTTACATATTTTAATGAAAAGATCAGTATTGTGAATAGCCAGTCAGCATTCACAATACTGCAACTTCCCTGCCAATCTAAATGCCAGACAGCATCTGAGTTTGAATATACATCTTCTTCCAGGCAAGGGATTTAGTTCAGATGCACAGGAGATCCCTCAAATCCTCCCCTCCTAGATAGAGAAAAATATATGTTCTTTTAAAAGACAAAGAGAAATTGGATAGGCAACCAGAAACTACTATAGCTGAGTTGGGAAACAAAGGTACCACCACCACCCCAAGAATTGTGACAAATGGCTGGAATTACCCCAAGAAGCCAAGGAAAAGAAGTAGAAGGCTTTGCTTTGAGATTCAGGCTATTTTTGGAGGAATAATTAAATGTTTTAGCCAGGAATCTGTATTAGATCTTTGATTTATTTTGTTGTGTGGGTGTTAGATAAACCTTCTTGTCTCTTGTGCTTATTTCTATGTACAAATAGGGGAGTCATACATAACGTAATATATTAGTGTGTGTGTGTGTGTGTTGTGTAGGATTGTGTCCACTACTACAGTTTTTCCTTCATAAGGAACTCAATAGTAAATGTGATGGAATGTGAAGGTGACCTTGGAAGATGGGGGAAGAGAAGCCTAGGGAATCATCAAATAAAAGAGAAAGGAGCCCACAACAGAGTAACAGCCAGAGGAAGAAACTTAGGAAGGGCCTGCCCTAACCACTCAGGCAGTAAATAGAGAGGGCGGGAGATTTTACTTTCAGACTTGCAAGATTCTGTTAATAAAGTAGAATTAGCTCATCTAGTCTTGTTTCCTGTCTGGTTAACCTGGGAAGGCTGACACCAATCTTGGACATGCAACTCTATGAATCTGCCTCTATCCTCTTTGGTTCTCTGCCGCATTTATATCCCACTCTCTTTGTCAGAAATATTCAACTTGCAGCTCAGACTGATTCCCCCTCCCCTTTTGTTCTTCAGTGTAACACTATGACTCTCAAACTGATACTATCTAGATGTCTCATCAGTATTAGTTCTGAATCCCACAGATACTCTCATTTGTTTCTGCTTTGGATAGTCCAGCTAGTACTGATAAATGCAATTTTTGACTGCAAGCATGCATTTAACAAGGAATATCAGCTGGGATCAGAAAAGCAATGGATAATTTTGTTTTAGATTGCAAAATGCTTATAGGAAATCACTTTGCAAGATGTACTGAAACTTTCTGAGCAAGTTCAATGCATTTGGAATAAAGCACCATTGCTAGTTCCAACCCTGCACACTTAAGCACATTCGTGAAATAGGCGTCAGAGATGTTTACTCTTATCTGTTGCTACTACGGGTTCTGTGATATGCAGAGTTTCTAAGATTAATGTTTGGTGAGGAGGTTGGAAGATAATAAAATGCAGCTTGAGTGCCTTTTGTCTTTGGAAGGCTAATGATGCATAGCTACCAGCTCCTGCTTCCCTTCTGAAAGAAAAGGCATGAGGTGATGTGGGCTCCTGTAACTTCAGTCCAAAAAGCAACTGAAGCTATTTGTCAAAGGATTGAAACAAGATATGGGTCTAACGGTCTGGCCTAATTTCAAACCCACTGAAATGGCAGAGATGTGAAAGTTTGACTCAAAACTGTTTAACGCTTTCAAGTTCGTATTCTTCAGTGAGATTGTGGGGTCAGAGGAAGAATGCACGAAAACTACCAAACATAGGGCAGGGAGCTGGGAGGCATAATCTAGACAGAGGGTTAAAGGGGAAAAAGTCAGCAAGGAGGAGGGGGGATAGGTGATGAAACACACATCCACATTCCAGTTCAGTACAACTAAAATTGGATCATCAGATCGGAGATGCCATTTCTCCTTTATCTTCTCTCTTATGAATGGACTAAAGTAAAACAAGAATCATATTGTGCATGTAGAGATCCCCAGCTCAGGCTGTTTATATTCACTAGATCCTGTGAACAGAACATTAAAGCATGCAAGATCAGGAGTGTAGCTTTTTATGTGCAAAACCAGCACAGATAAAGTCTCTGTTGAGTCAAGCTCAACTCTTAATGATTTCATGGACATACTGTAACCATATAGTTTTCTTGGCAACAATATGGAAGTGGCTAGCCACTGCCTTCTTTCAGGATTGTTTTTAACTTCCCAGTTTAAGCCTTGGGCCTGCTATTTTCCTAATGATTTCCTAACCAAGTACTAACCAAGTTTGGTTCCATTTAGTTTTTTGAGATAGGTGCTGCTAAAAGTATCTGCAGGATTAAAGGCTTTCATCAAAATGACAGAAGCAGATTGTGCCATCACAGTGCAAGCTCTGCCCCTTTTGTAACAGTGTGTGATGTCACAATGCACATATAAAAGGGGCAGAGCTTGCATCAAAACAGGGCAGGGTTTGGGTTGTAATAGTGCAATGCTGCTTTTATAATTTACCTCCCTTTACACACACACACACACACACACACACACACCCTATGGACACCTCTGGGTTGTGCAAAATAGATAAACCTGAATCGTATAGGCTGTGTTCAGTTTTCAGTGGATGCGCACGAGTCAGGAACTGGACTGGAGCCAATGAGACTGTTCTTGAAAGCTCATCTTTAGCTGGTTTCTAAACAGAAGTCAAAGTATAACATGCATCAAGTTATTTAGAAGGGAATAACTTGTTATTTAGACAGAAAACAACCCATTTTCTGTCTGGGAGAATTCAGACAGAAAATGGAGAGAAGGTGAAGGAGAGAGGGAGATGTGCAATCCCACAATTGACCCTTTATCCCAAATCCTAGTTCTAACTTCTGGACATATCATTTACAGTGTGCTTCAATGTCTCTGTGCACATACCTTTTGCTGTAAATTTAAGACAGGGGGAGAGAAATTCCATCTATAACTTTCTAGGGCAGCCTTTCTCAACCTTCTGACCCTGGAGGAACCCTTGAAATATACTTCAAAACTTGGGGAACCCCTGCACATTCAGGTTCAAATATAGGGCAGAGGTTACAAAATTATTATATTTGTTTCATGTGTAGGCCTGTAAATATGCATTAACAGTGTTCTTAAATTAAAAATAAAGAATGAAACTTACCTCTTTAGTGTGAAGTTGCCCAAATTTGAAATAGTTTTTAAATAAATTGTGATCTCCCAGGGAACCCTGAGTGACCTCTTGTGGAAACCTAGGGTTCCATGGAACCCTGGCTGAGAAACCCTGTTCTAGGGTGATTGAATCAGGAGATGAAAAAAAGAAAATATCCTGTGCTGTGGCTGAACACCTCCAACACCTGAACACTCTGATGTATTCATTGCCCTGCGCATTGCAGTCCAGCAAATTTAAATGAGGATAGAGACATATTTTCATCTTACTAATCTTTTCCAAAGCTACTCTATTTCCCTTCAATACATAAAGGTATCATGGAAAGCTGAAACCCTGAGAACCCTTCAGATCTTTAGTGCCTCCTCCTCCCTCCCTTGCTCAGTTCCATCATACTCCCATTGAAGGTTTCCAAAATGGTTTTGGGTGGTGATGAAATGGTGGAAAACATAAATTGGTTCTTGGAGGAGGGGGAAAACTGATTTATCCTATGGGTTTGGGGATGCTATCCCAGGATCCATAGAATGATGTGTCAGAGTTGTTGGGCATTGGGCAGCATACAAATTTAAATTATTATTATTATTAATTATTAATATTGTTGTTGTTGTTATTCAGAGTTCTGGAGGCACCAGAAGCCTATATAATTCTTATATTTAAAATGTCTCTTAAGTTCTTTATTTAAAAGTGTGTTCCCCCCATGTGTGTATATCTATCTACTTATTTCTTTCTTTCTCTCTCTTTGTCTCTTTCCAGCATCACCTTGGGATTATTGCTACTTATTATTACTAGTCTAATTATTATTATTCATGGAGAAAATCTATGTGGTTGCTAGGAGTAAAAAAATGACTTGATGGCACATAATCAATCAATCATTTATTATTATGTATTATTTGGGTAGCTTCTACTTTTCTTTGCAGAGAGCAATCTAAGATAGAAGACAGAAGTATAACTTTTCCCCTCTTTTTCCCCCTGCTTTTGGTCTGCATTCCCTTCAGCATAATCTGTTGAAAGTTATAAAGTGAAGCATAACACTGGAACCCAAACTAGATCTTTCTGGCACTCCCTTTTTCTCTTTCTCTTTCATTTTCTGGTTTGTCACCAATTTTCTCTATCACCGACCCCTCAAGCTATAGGATGCTAGGGAAAGGACAAAATGATCTGAATAATGTTTGAAGGCCACACATATGAGACACAAAAGCATTTCTCTAAAAAGTTCTCAATAATTAGAGTAGAATTGCATTTCTGGACCAAAGCTAAATTCCATTTGTTCTATCACATAGTCACCAACAGTAGTCAGCCATATGCATCTGGGAAGCTCACACACAGAACGTTAGGAGATTATGACTACCTTTATTTGCCTCTGGCACTGACTAATGAGAAGTATATTGTTTATGGCATGGAGGTTCAAAATCTTGCACATAAACATTATATAAACAAGCTAGCTATGTGTTTTCATTATTTTGGAAGAAACATTTTCACACATGGAACACACCTACAGGCATACTTCTCAGTCTTTAGATTCTATTGTAGGAAGTTGCTCACATTAATTTCAATGGAATGTGAATAAGTAGGTAGAGAACACTGACACCTGAGTAGAACAGCTGCTTTGGGGGGACTTTCCTTTCATTAAACCAGTGGCCTACCTAAACTAATCAAGCTGAGTTTTAATTACACTAGCATTTAATTAGGCATTTCCTTATGCTAATAGGCAGGACACTTTCTATTCCACAACCCCCCCCCCCCCGTTGGTCAGGCAGTTCTGTTGACTCCAACAATGATAATTTTTAAAAAAGAGAGAGAGGTTAAGAATACCTGATGATATATTTGACCCGTGGACTGAAAAACAATGATCAGCCCAACCACAGGAACCAAAAATTCCCCTGTAGTCTCTTTCCATTTTTCTTTACAATAGGTATCTGAAAACACATGCTTCTTTCTACTTTATCTTATGGGCAAAAATTACCCAACGTCACTATTCTGGGAATATATTCTTATCTGAATAATTCATCACTACTGTATTATTTTATAATACCATAAGGCAAGGGGTGGAACTGGATTTGATCCTTGAACCTTCAAACAGTCACTCATGCCCTGGTCATCTCCCATATAGACTATTGTAATGTGCTCTACATGGGGCTACCCTTGAAGGGTATCTGGAAGCTTCAGCTGGTCCAGAACGCAGCCACATGGGCAATTTTAGGTGCCCCAAGGTCAGCACATGTAACACCTCTGCTGCGTGAGCTGCACTGGATGCCAGTTTGCTTCCAGGTCCAATTCAAGGTGTTGGTTATCACCTTTAAAGCCCTACATGGCATGGGGCCAGGTTACCTGAGGGACTGTCTCGTCCCCATCACATCAGCCTGCCCCACCCAATCATCCATAGAGGGCATGTTATGGACCCCGTCTGTAAAAGAACTTCATCTGACAGGGTCCAGGAAATGAGCCTTCTCTGCAATAGCTTCCGCCCTCTGGAACACTCTTCCCCCAGATATGAGACAGGCCCCTCACTCTGGGACTTCCACAAAAAACTAAAAACCTGGTTATGTTAACATGCCTGGGGCAGGAAGGGGAACAGTTTTCCTTGGGGATGGCTAGTGCCCCTGAAGGGCCCTTTGTACTCACAGGTTGAGATGCAACCTTAGCCATCTGGATTTTATTACGTTTTATATTTTTACTGTTTATTATATTTATATTTATTGTATTTAATGGCACTGAATTTTAACTTTGTTCTTGTTGTACCCCACCCAGAGTCCCCCTTTTGGTGGAAGATGGGCAGTGATAAACTTTGATAAATAAATAAATAAACCTCTTGTCTCTCATCTACCCAAGTGGCCCGGGTGATGATACAAGGCAGTACTTAAAGGAGGGAGGCCACACCTTTCAACAAAAGCTCCACTCGGTAACATCCCAGTTTTTATTTATTTATTTATTTTCTATCCCGCCTTTATTATTTTTACAAATAACTCAAGGCGGCAAAGATGCCTAATACTCCTTCCTCCTCCTATTTTCCCCATGACAACAACCCTGAGAGAGAATGACTGGTCCAAGGTCACCCAGCCGGCTTTCATGCCTAAGGCAAGACTAGAACTCACAGACTCCTGGTTTCTAGCCTAATGGTAAGTGTTCAGAAATCAGGAATATTCATAATGTGTGAGCATGCCTGATAACAGAAGACGAAGAGATCAAGAAAAGGTGGCAAGAATATACAGAAGACCTGTATAGGAAGGATAACAATATCGGGGATAGCTTTGACGGTGTGGTCAGGGAGCTAGAGCCAGACATCCCGAAGAGTGAGGTTGAATGGGCCTTAAGAAGCATTGCTAATAACAAGGCAGCAGGAGACGACGGCATCCCAGCTGAACTGTTCAAAATCTTGCAAGATGATGCTGTCAAGGTAATGCATGCTATATGCCAGCAAGTTTGGAAAACACAAGAATGGCCATCAGATTGGAAAAAATCAACTTATATCCCCATACCAAAAAAGGGAAACACTAAAGAATGTTCAAACTATCGAACAGTGGCACTCATTTCACATGCCAGTAAGGTAATGCTCAAGATCCTGCATGGTAGACTTCAGCAATTCATGGAGTGAGAATTGCCAGATGTACAAGCTGGGTTTAGAAAAGGCAGAGGAACAAGGGACCAAATTGCCAATATCCGCTGGATAATGGAAAAAGCCAGGGAGTTTCAGAAAAACATCTATTTCTGTTTTATTGACTATTCTAAAGCCTTTGACTGTGTGGACCATAACAAATTGTGGCAAGTTCTTAGTGGTATGGGGATACCAAGTCATCTTGTCTGCCTCCTGAAGAATCTGTATAACGACCAAGTAGCAACAGTAAGAACAGACCACGGAACAACAGACTGGTTTAAGATTGGGAAAGGAGTACGGCAGGGCTGTCTACTCTCACCCTACCTATTCAACTTGTACGCAGAACACATCATGCGACAAGCTGGGCTTGAGGAATCCAAGGCTGGAGTTAAAATCTCTGGAAGAAACATTAACAATCTCAGATATGCAGATGATACCACTTCGATGGCTGAAAGTGAAGAGGAACTGAGGAGCCTTATGATGAAGGTGAAAGAAGAAAGTGCAAAAGCTGGCTTGCAGCTAAACCTCAAAAAAACCAAGATTATGGCAACCAGCTTGATTGATAACTGGCAAATAGAGGGAGAAAATGTAGAAGCAGTGAAAGACTTTGTATTTCTAGGTGCAAAGATTACTGCAGATGCTGACTGCAGTCAGGAAATCAGAAGATGCTTAATCCTTGGGAGAAGAGCAATGACAAATCTCGATAAAATAGTTAAGAGCAGAGACATCACACTGACAACAAAGGTCCGCATAGTTAAAGCAATGGTGTTCCCCGTAGTAACACACGGCTGCGAGAGCTGGACCATAAGGAAGGCTGAGAGAAGGAAGATCGATACTTTTGAACTGTGGTATTGGAGGAAAATTCTGAGAGTGCCTTGGACTGCAAGAAGATCAAACCAGTCCATCCTCCAGGAAATAAAGCCAGACTGCTTACTTGAGGGAATGATATTAAAGGCAAAACTGAAATACTTTGGCCACATAATGAGAAGGCAGGATACCCTGGAGAAGATGCTCATGCTAGGGAGAGTGGAAGGCAAAAGGAAGAGGGGCCGACCAAGGGCAAGGTGGATGGATGATATTCTAGAGGTGACGGACTTGTCCCTGGGGGAGCTGGGGGTGTTGACGACCGACAGGAAGCTCTGGCATGGGCTGGTCCATGAAGTCACAAAGAGTCAGAAGCGCCTAAACGAATAAACAACAACAACAACAATGCCTGATAAACTGTCTCCTGACCAACTTTGTTCAAGTGTCAACACCCTCTTGGACATACACAAAGATATTGCAGATGCCTACAGGGCAACTGGACACACATTGCCCTCAACCAGGGACCCTAAGCGTGCAAGGTTCTTGCTTATGGGAAGCCAGTGGCTTTCAACATTTTTTCCTGTATATAAACCTGCTGTACATGAAGTCATCCTGACATCTGATGACACATAAGCAGGAAATGGAGTTTACCAGGAACACTGAATGGCATGTATACCTCTTTCATGAACACCTATTAAGTTTGTGACCAAATAGCAATAGTTTGCAATTCAAATGGTAACATGGAATCTGTGCTCCTCTGCCCAAAGAGCAATAAGTAAGCAGTGATTTCAATACAGGTAGTCCTCGGGTTACGAAGGCAATTGGGACCAGAATTGTCATTGCTAAGCAATGCAGTTGTAAAAGCACAATGTCATGTGACCACATTGCTTAGTGATGGCAGTTCTGGCACTCCTGGTTGCTGTCATTAAGCAAGGACCATGCAAGTCATTAAGTGAGGACCTCACGAGACCATGACTTCTGACTTCCTGCTGGCTTCCCCATTGACTTTGCTTGTGGGAAGCCGGCAAGGGAAATCAGAAATTGTGATTCCGTGATCACAGTTCGCTGCATCATAATTGTGAACTGGGTGCCAAGCACCTAGATTATAAGCACAGGGACACTGTGATGACCAGAACTCCAAGGATTGATCATAAGTCCCCTTTGCTCAGTGCCTTCATGTCATGAGTGCCGTTGAGCTAAAGTCATCAGCGCAATGGCACTCATGACAATGACAAGGAAATAAGTGAAGGGGCACAAGTTAAGTAGCCATCAACCCACAACGACTAACGGCTAACAAACAATAGCTAAACGAATCACGGAGCCACCCAAGCCATCAGCGGCAATACAACGGGGATCGCCCAGCTGAAAGCAATCAGCAGAAGAATGGAAACCTGAGGATGGGCGATCCCGGAAACCCTCAACCAATGGCAGGGCAACGCATGGGACAAAGGGGGGTGACGTGACCGAGAGCGAGGGGGCGCTGACCGGCGCGGGGTATTTAAACCCCGCACCGGCGCGCTCCTGTCACTCTCAGCTTTTTTCTACCAACGTTGTACCTAACCTGAAATAAACCAGAACCTGCTTTGCAAACCAGCGTCTGAACGTTATTCAGAGGTAGGCAGCGCATGACATAAAGCTGAGAGTCATAAACTCAGCCTCGCCGAGCCCCACCGGACGACAACGAGCCGCGGGAGGATTAGACGGCGAGAAGACCAGCAAGATGAGGCCGGAACGGCGCGGGCAAGGAGGGCGAGCCGCGCGGCAAGAGACAGAGGAGGACCGACCGAGGCCAGAGGCACCGCGGACTCCCGGAGCCATGGACGCCCACCCCACCCGACCCGAGCCTCAGCTCCAACCCCAAGGGGAGATGGCGACGGAGGCAACCCGACCGCGGGAGGGAGCAGCACGACTTCCGAAACCAGCGGAGGACCCCGCGCCCCACATCGCACCCCAGCAACGGGCGTGGAGCGACAGCCCCACGGTGCTCAACACGGAGGAGGACGACGGAGACACCCATCAGACAGAGGAGGAAGCGGACCCGCGGCGGAGGGACGATGAACCCCACCGGCAACCCACCCCCGAGGACGTGCCAACGGAACCGGCCCCAGCGGCGGCGCGGGCTGTGGACGAGGAGGCACGAGCTGAACTCGCGGCCATGCGGGCTCAGCTGACGGAACTCCGGACCATGCTCCAGGCGCTTATGCCCCCCACGCCACCCAACGACGTCCCCGCACAAGCCCACACCCCGAGCGAAGCACCGAACCCACACGGGCCAGCGGAGAGCCAGCAGACGGCACAGGCGGCCGACACCACACCCCGGGAAGCGAGAGGCGGGGCCGCACAAAACGCCCGGGCCCCAAAGGACTTCCCCATCTTCTTCGATGGGACCCCCTCAAAACTCTCGTTTTTCATTACCAACGCTAGGGAGTTCATGGGGAGGCACGGACACTCCTATGACTCCGAGGCCGACAAGATCGCCGCCGTGGCGATCAAACTCCAAGACAGGGCGGCGGACTGGTACGTCCAACTGTACGAGTCCAGCTCCCCCGCCCTCGCCACCTTCCCTGCTTTCATCAAAGAGATGAAAAACTACTTCGAAGACCCCCTAGCTAAAGTACGGGCGAAAAGCGCACTCCAGAGACTTAAACAGGGCACACGCACGGTCTCTGACTACGCCCTGGAGTTCAAAGCCCTCGCGGGAAAGGTCTGCGACTGGTCTGAGACCACCCTGCTGGAAATCTTCAAAAGGGGGCTCAACCGCGACGTTCTCCAATGGGCCCTCTACCGCGACGACCCAGAAACGTTACACGGGTGGATCCACCTCGCGGGGAGAGCCGAACACGCGCACCGCACCTTCCTTATGACAACCACGGAAGACACAAACTATGTCGGGAAAAAGGTACCCGCACCACACGGGGGGATGGCCGGCCCCATATACCCAAAAAAGAGGTTCAACCGGGAGCCATGCGGGAGGTGTGGCAAATTAGGGCACAAGACGGCGGATTGCTTCGCCAACCGACCGCCGACCAGCGCGCCCAAGCCCGCCCCGAAAATTAGCCCCAAACCACCCAACCCGGGGCCGCCCCCTCACCGCCGAATGACCGTGGCCACAGCGACACCGGAAGAGGGCTGGGACGCGTACGGGGGGGAAGAGGACAATACCGACCCCGACCAGCCGGCGGGAAATGCTCCCCGCCTGCTCTGAGACGCGTGGCGAGGCAGGCGGTGGGACAGCAACGCGGACCACCTCAACGAAACGACAAAAGCTCCGTAATATTGGCAGCAATCCAACTCTCTGCCGGCAACGGAGCCACCACGGCCGCGGCACTAGTGGACTCGGGGTGCTCAAAAAACCTCATCCACCCCGACCTAGTTGCCAAACTCGACCTCCGCTGCTTCCCCCTCCCCACGCCGCTGGCATTCCACCAGCTGGACGGCTCTACAGCGGGAGGGAAACCAGCCACGCTACAAACCGAGCCGGTCACCCTGCAAATGGGCACTCACACCGAGCGCACATCGTTCGTAGTCACGCCCATCGGACGGCCCATTGCAGTCCTGGGGATGCCATGGCTCGCGAAAAACAACCCGCGGATCAACTGGGCGACCCGCACCTTCACATTCGGCGACGGCGAGTATCGAGCACCAGCACCAGCTGGCAAAAGCAACCCCACGGTAGGACGAGCGGAGGCGACCACACAAGACAACGCCGCTACCACAGCAGACCTACCAGAACAATACGCCGACTTCTCCGAGGTCTTCGGAGAGGCAGAGGCAGACCAACTACCCCCCCACCGCAAGACGGATTGCCGGATCGACCTACTGCCCGACGTCCCCCTACCTAGACCAAAGATCTATTCGATGACCCCGAAGGAGATGGCAACCCTCCGGGAGTTCATCGATAAAAACCTAGACAGGGGATTCATAGAGCCAGCATGCTCACCGGTCGGAGCCCCCGTCTTATTCCGGGAGAAGAAAGACGGGACCCTACGGCTCTGCACCGACTACCGGGGCCTAAACGCGGCTTCCCTGTCCAACAAATACCCCTTACCCCTGGTAAAGGACATGCTCGCCCACCTCTCCACGGGCAAAGTCTTTTCCAAATTGGACCTTCGCGAGGCGTACTATCGCATCCGAATCAGGGAGGGGGACGAATGGAAGACGGCGTTTAACTGCCCCCTAGGCGCCTTCCAGTACAAGGTACTGCCCTTCGGACTCGCGGGGGCCCCTGGGGTGTTCATGCAGCTCATCAATGAGGTACTGCATGAACATCTGTTTAAAGGGGTCCTGGTCTACATCGACGACGTCCTCATTTACACAAAAACACACGAGGAACACGTAACCTTAGTCAGGCAAGTCCTCGACAAGCTCAGAAGGGCGCAGCTCTATGCAAAGCCTACAAAGTGCGAGTTTCACAAAGAGCGCCTAGACTATTTGGGGTATCGAATCTCCGGGGACGGCATCGAAATGGACCCCGCAAAAGTCGAAGCGGTGCTAAACTGGGAGCGGCCCCGCAACAGACGGCAACTACAGAGCTTCCTGGGATTCGCTAATTTCTACAGGTCCTTCGCCCGGGGGTTCGCTGAGATAGCCCTCCCCTTAACGGACCTCCTCAAAACCAAAGGGGTGGGGGACACCCGACGCGCCAAGAACCCAGGCACAGTGCTGAATTGGACTCCCGCGTGCCAGACCGCATTCGACAAGCTGAAAGCGCTGTTCACGACGGAGCCAATCCTCGCACACCCGGACCCAGAACGGCCGTTCGTGGTCCAAGCCGACGCCTCAGACTTCTCCCTGGGAGCCATCCTGCTACAAAAAGACTCCACGGGGCTCCTGAAACCATGCGCCTACCTGTCAAGGAAGTTCTCCGAGACAGAGAGGCGATGGCACGTCTGGGAGAAAGAAGCCTTCGCGGTGAAATCGGCACTAGAGACATGGCGTCACCTACTCGAGGGAGCCACCCAACCATTCGAGGTCTGGACGGACCACCGGAACCTCGAGGCCCTACGAACGCCTAGACGCCTTAGCCCAAAACAGGTCCGATGGGCCCAATTCTTCAGCCGCTTTGATTTCCAGCTGAAGTTCATGCCGGGCAAGAAGAACTTCCTGGCCGACGCCCTCTCCCGGCTGCCCCAAGACGAAGAGCCCGCCCCAGACACCATTGGGACGGTCCTATCCGCCTCGCAACTGGGAATGGCCGTGACCACCCGAAGCGGCGCACGGAGGCAGCTCGACGCTACGGCGCAGCTGACGGCGGGACAACTGGCGACGGAAAGAAGCCAACCGCAACTACCAGGGGGAATGCGCACGGACCTCGCCGCCGCCCTCAAAACCGACCCCTGGTTCCTGGCAAACCCCGACAAGGTAACGATGGCGCAAGACCTGGCATGGGGGGAAGGCAGAATCTACGTCCCGGACTCGCAACGCCAGGCGATCTTGCATAGGTCACACGACGCCAAGCAAGCGGGACACTTTGGGTTCCTCAAGACCCTACACCTAACACGGCGCCAATTCTGGTGGCCCGCGCTCAGACGAGACGTAAAAACCTACGTGGCGTCCTGCCCAACGTGCGCTAGGGCCAAACGGGCACCAGGCAAACCCGCGGGGCTATTGCAACGGGTGGCAGAACCCTCCCGCCCATGGGAGGAAATCTCTATGGATTTTATAGTGGACCTCCCACCCAGCCAGAAGAAAACGGCCATTTGGGTGGTGAAGGACTACTTCTCAAAGCAGGCCCACTTCATCCCCTGCACGTCGGTCCCATCCTCACAACAACTAGCCAAACTCTTCCTCATCCACGTGTACAGGCTACACGGATGTCCCGCACGTGTGGTGACCGACAGGGGCACACAGTTCACCTCCAAATTCTGGCGGGCCTTCCTGAAGCTGACGGGGACCCAACAGGCCCTATCTACGGCTTGGCATCCGCAGACGGACGGAGCCACTGAGGTTCTTAATGCCACCTTAGAGCAATTTATACGATCATATACGAACTACCACCAAGACGACTGGGCTGAACTGCTCCCGTTCGCCGAAGTCGCATACAACAACGCCGTCCACACGAGCACGGGGAAAACCCCGTTCGAAGTAGTCTCGGGGCGCGACTTCGTCCCCATACCGGAGCTACCTCAACCCCCGGAACCCCAGGTGGACGCCAGCGACTGGGGACGGAAGATCGCGGAAGCATGGCCAGTAATCACGGCGGCGCTGAAGGAGGCACAGGCTGCTTACAAAGAGCAGGCCGACAAGCACCGGCGCCAACAACCGCCGTTCCAGGCGGGGGATATGGCCTATCTCTCCACCAAGTTCCTAAAGTCAACCCAACCCTCGAAAAAACTGGGGCCTAAGTACATCGGGCCGTTCCGAGTCACGCAAATAGTGAACCCGGTAGCAATACGCCTGGACCTGCCCCACAACCTCCGGAGACTCCACCCGGTGTTCCATACCAGCCTCCTAAAACCGGCAACCACCTCCCGATGGCACCCAAGCACGCCACAGCCCGCACCGCTAATGATCGACGGGCAACACCACTTCGAGATCAGGGACATCCTCGACTCCCGCAAGCAACGAGGAACTCTACACTATCTGGTCAGGTGGAAACACTTCCCCCACCCGGAATGGGTGGCGGCGCACAACGTTAACGCGCCTGACCTGACCAGAGCATTTCACCGGGCATACCCCGACAAACCGCAATCAAGGTCAGCAAAACCAACCCCCCCCCCCGCAGGCCCCCCCCCGCCTCCCGTGCCCCAAGGGAAAGGGCCCCCCCCAAGCCCGCGACTTGGGTGGACCTTCCCCCCCCGGGACTCACTCCCCCCGCCCCGGGCCCACGGGGTGGTGACAAACGATCGCCAGCACCCTCCCCCCGCCCCCCGGCCGCGGGGGAGTGGCAAGCAAGTCAACAGGGCAACCTGGGGGCAACGCCCAGGAGACACAACAAAGGCGACGCACTCTAAATAAGAAAAGAAGGGCCCTACCTGGAGCTGAGCAGCACCCGACCAGCCACGCCTCTCGCCTCGCCGAACTGAGCCAAACAAACAGGGTGTGGTTGGAGCATGCGCACGCCAGGTCAGAACCCGAGCATGCGCACCATGGACACACCCTGGGAAGGCACGTGGTAGAGGGAGGAGCAAAGGGAGGGGCGACAACTACTCCGGCGGGAACTTTGAAAAAAAAAAAAAAAAAATGTGGCATTTTGACAGCTCCACGGGGAAAACCAAGAAAACCGGGGGAGAACACTATTCGAAAAGGGGGCAGTATGTCATGAGTGCCGTTGAGCTAAAGTCATCAGCGCAATGGCACTCATGACAATGACAAGGAAATAAGTGAAGGGGCACAAGTTAAGTAGCCATCAACCCACAACGACTAACGGCTAACAAACAATAGCTAAACGAATCACGGAGCCACCCAAGCCATCAGCGGCAATACAACGGGGATCGCCCAGCTGAAAGCAATCAGCAGAAGAATGGAAACCTGAGGATGGGCGATCCCGGAAACCCTCAACCAATGGCAGGGCAACGCATGGGACAAAGGGGGGTGACGTGACCGAGAGCGAGGGGGCGCTGACCGGCGCGGGGTATTTAAACCCCGCACCGGCGCGCTCCTGTCACTCTCAGCTTTTTTCTACCAACGTTGTACCTAACCTGAAATAAACCAGAACCTGCTTTGCAAACCAGCGTCTGAACGTTATTCAGAGGTAGGCAGCGCATGACACTTCACAAGTCTGAACAGTCGCTGAATGAGTGGTCATTACCCAAGGACTATATTATTTATAATCTATATTTATTTTTATTATTCTGAGAAAAGAGTTGAAAACCAAAAAGTGATATGACTGAGCAACTGTTACCCTATACGATCTACACTTTTTCTAAATTAATACTGAGAATTGTAGTTATAAAATGTAAGTAGTAACAAAGAATATGAGGCATTGAGGAAGAAAAAGAATGGGGGAAGAAGAATATGCAGGTATGTTAATCAAATACTTACAGAGTTATGTTATGTTATGTTATGTTATGTTATGTTATGTTATGTTATGTTATGTTATGTTATGTTATGTTATGTTATTTATTTGTGTGTGCCTTCAAGTCAGCATTGACTCCTGGTGACTGCCTGAACAAGTTCCTGCAGCTTTCTTGGCAAGATTTCAGAAGTGGTTTGCCCTTCCTTCCTTCCCAGGGCTGAGAGACAGTGACTGGCCCAAGATCACCCAGTTGGCTTCATGCCTAAGGCAGGACTAGAACTCACAGTCTCCCAGTTTCTAGCCTGATGTCTTAACCACTAAACCAGACTTGCTTACAAAGAAATAGTCTAAGGCAAAATTCTACTCTGCTTCTGGCATTTTCCATGGTAGTGATGCACATTTCATGGTGGAGAAAAAGACTCAGTCCTCAGGAAGAACTGTTTGAAATAATAGAATATGCAGCAGATACATACGAACGTAGGCTTAATTCTATGTCCCTGGCTATGTAATAATGAGAGTTCCAAGCATTGATTCTTACTCATTTCGGAACTATCAGACTTAAGGGGTTTGAATCTCCTGGACTCTGCATGTGCTGATCTAAGAAGAGCTATTTTGAGAGCATCTGCAGTGAGCAAAAATGAATGTGCCTTAGAGACACTTTGTGTCAAATGTAACTCTTTGCTAAAGAGCTGTTCATTTAGCACTGATAGTGTCCTGAGTCGTTTGCAATCAATTAAGTGTAGATGAAGCAAAGATAAATGCTTCCTGTTGAGAAATGTCACAGCATTCTTTCTGCTTCACTTCCTTGGGGCCTGGTGCATAAAGAACCTTAATCAGATTACACTGGCAGCAATGAAACTTGTGAAACATGTGACCACTTGACTTTGGCATCATCAAAATAACAAGCAAGTTTTTTTTTTCTTCCCCTCTGCAAATAATTGTCTAACAGGGCTTGTCACTTATTTGCTTTTGGGCCCAGTAGCACTTAGTACAGTGGACAGCTTGATAAGTTATGTCCTCCCTTTCCTAAAAGCAGAGAGGAATCTAAACAATGGCATGGAGGCCTATGCAATTTAACACTAAATGGTACCTACCAGTTGCTCTCCTGACCATCTCTTTTCTTGTATACAGGTACAAATGCGAGTAAAATCCACTGCTGAACTATAACTAATCTATCATTCCCATTGTTCAGAGGGATACCGGGGGCTTAATGGAGCTGTGAAAAGCTTAAAATGTTTATATTGAATCCATTGCTTACAATGTCCTGGTGGATAAACAACCCTGATAATCCAAGTATGGCAAGTAATAATTACAGCGAAGTCTTTCATTACGGTGGTGGTGTTAAATCCTTCCCAAGTAAAATCCAGAGCAGTCTTGTTACATATGACTTCCAAAGGCATGTTTAGCTATATATGACTTTCCACCTCTATAGCCTGGGATATTAAAAACAGAGGGCTGTCTTAACATTTGATTATCTAGATAGGAAGCTGAATTAGGCCAAGTCTGACTGGCAACAACTCCCTAGGAATTCAGAGTTAAGTATCTGACAGCATTACTAGGGAAAGCAAAGTACATGCACTTCAAATGCACTTATGGCCTTCTCTAAGATTGTCATCACCAACACATATCACTAGAAATGAAAACACTTTCTCATTCAGCTCTTGCTGTGTGAAGACTGCCTACCTGTATCTTTCGTAGTTAAAAAGAAACACTGAGCTATTTTCATTTCATTTCATTTTATTGTAAACTTGTTTATTGTAGTCATTTACAAGGCAGTCCAACGTGTTGGATCCAGAACAATGCTAGAGTCATGGACCTGACTGCATGTATTGCTAAAAGTAGCTGTAATTAGTACTTATTTCTTAAAAACACCACATGCCTACACCCAGTGTATGTACATTTAGGAATTTCTTGGCATATGTATGATCAATTCTCTGCACTATTTGGAATTGTGAGCTTCTTTAAACAGAATCATATATTCTGTTTGTCAAAGACAGTCTGTGTAGTCAGCTAGGCCTTCTCAAATGCAGCCTTTACATGCAAAAGTGAGCTGTTTTCACTCAACATCGGGCATCTTAGCTAGACTTGTTATGCTCCTTGCTTGACAGAAATCATGCAAGCATCTGCTAATTAAATGCTTGGTGCTGAAGCCTGCATGTTTTCCAGACTTCCTTTCTTCATCATAAGCCACACTGAAGTCAGTGAAAGTGGTTCATGTGTCTATAGTAGTCTAAACTAGAAGAAACCAAAAGGTAGATCTGGAACAGCTGGTAGATACAGTATCTGGGTGTTTTGACAAGGGTTATTGTTGCCCAAATTCTAACAATGCCAACAACTAATATCCTCCTGCAAATTACAGTGCTGAAAAAGTACACTTGAAGGGAAACTAAGAATAATAACAAGAGTTTTGTGGGGAAAGGAACTTGGTTCCAGTACCACTGAGTACTGAGACAGCATAGTACTCAGGGATGGGAGGGTGCAATTTTCCTGGTCCTATCTGATCTCTCAGCAGTGTTCAATACCACTGATCATAATCTCCTTCTGGACTGTCTCTAAGGGTAAGAATGGGGTCATTGTGTTACAATCATTCTCCTACTCTTTTGTGGGGTAGGTTCCAGTTGGTGTTGGTAATCAGATTGAGCCCAAGGCCCTTGCTATGCAGGATTTCTTAGGGTACAACACTTTCTTCACTCCTACTTAATATCTCTTGGAGGTTCCAGGATGAGGTATCTGCTGGTGCAAATCCAGGTGTCATTAAAATGCAGATGTTACCTAGTGATATATCTTTACCCCCAGCAAATCAGATGATGTTTTTGAGGTTTCGTCCCAGTTCCTGGAGGTTCTTGTGGTATGTATGAGGAAGGAATAGGTTACACTTAAGGCTAGTAAGGCTAAGTGGCTGTAGGTTCAAGGATATTGTTTCCCTGGATTTATCATCTTTAGTCCTCAACAAGGTTGCACTTCCTAGGCAGAACTGGTGAGTATTTTGGGAGTTCTCCTAGATTCATAGCTCTTGCTGAAGGGGCAAGCAGCAGCCATGGGCAGAAGGGCCTTTGCACAGATTCATCTGGTATACCAATGATGCTCCTTCCTGGATCAGGAGGGCCTTCTCTCAATCACTCATGCCTTAGTCACCTCTAGTCTGGATTATATCATATGTTTTCTATGGGTCTCTCCTTGAAAACCACCTGGCCATCTGGTCCAGAATGCAGTAGCATGAATAGATATGGGTACACCCCCATTTTGTGATGTCTCTACTTCACAAGCTGTACTGTTTACCAGCTGGCCTGCAAGTGCAGTTCAAGGTGCTGGTTGTCACCTGAGTGTCCTCATCTATCCCACTATTACTTCCTTACTGAAAGAATTAGGAGGATATGGGCTTGCAAGAAATATTACAAACCATGATTGGATAAGCAGTATTTTTGAAAAGGCTTCAGTCCCCCATTTGTCCATGAAGACATTGGCTGACTTTGACCCTGAGATTCTGTCTTACTAAATCTACTTCACAGGAGAGTTGTGAGGATAGAAGAAGAAAGAAAGAAAGAAAAAGATGCATATTGTTCACTGCCTTGAGCTTTTTGAAGGCCAGGATATATGTTTTTATATGTATAATAAAAATATATTTCCTGTGGCCTACTCATTAATTTCTTTCCTATCCCTCTTATCCAATGAGTTCATTGCATTTTTGGTCCCAATGAAGGAACATAGCAGAATGGTAAATGATGTGTCTTCACTGAAACACACACACACACACACACACAATCCCTATCCAACCAAAGAAGCAGCTTTTATACTACAATGAAAAATCAGTTCATGCAGTAGGAAACGTAAATATTTGAAAGATCAGAAGTGCACCAAAAATGAACATAGTAATATTCTATTTTAATATCTGTCTTGGCAGGCCTTGTTACACAGAACGCTTCCAAGTTCGTAGGAAGTACTGTAGGTCATAAATAGATTATTCAGGAAGTTCACAAAGTGAGGAAGGGATACAAGAATTGGAATCAGTTGGTTTATAAGGTAGTAAAGTTAAAGGTTTCCCTTGACATGAAATCCAGTTGTGTCCGACTCTAGGGGGCGGTGCTCATCTCCATTTCAAAGCCGAAGAGCCGGCGTTTGTCCATAGACACTTCTGTGGTCATGTTATAAGGTAATGATGCTATTTTGTAGGTGACCAGAGGCAGGTTACAATAGATTTTTTGTGATTTTCTGAAATATTTAAGTTCTAATAATGGATGAATAACCAATCTTGCTTTTTTTCCTACTATTTTGGATTTTTTATAAGCACAAGCACATTATGCCTCATTTCTGATTTGGTTTGAAGGCCTTCTGTTTTGTTTTGTTTTGTTTTGTTTTATATGCATTTCTCTTAATGTACTCATTCTATGCAAGGTTCACTAATAAAGTTATGTTCTACAAACAATTTCCTTGAATTTTCCCTAATGTGTGCATTTTTCTATGCATTTTTCTGATGGAAAAATTGTTGAACAAAATTTGGAGAGGTGCAAAACTCAAAAGATTAGTATTTTTTGTTATTTATTAAGTTGCTTTGTCTTGAAATGTGAAATAAGTGCCTTTTCTATCCTGAACACACTCAGATCAAATCTAATCAAATCTTTATTGTGGTCATAGGCCAGCATAGCTGAACACACTTGTTTAGGTACTTCCAAGTAAACATATGTGGGGTTGCTTTGGTAATTACTGAAAAATGTTTTCCTCCTGTTTCAACAGAGCATTTCAGTGACAGATTTCCTCTGAAAATAGGGATGGCCTTTGAGTGTGATTCGTTTTGTCCGTATCCCCAGAGTGGGTGGGGAAGGAGATACCGGAGTCTTTCTGGTGACAGCAGGAAAAGCAAAGAAAAGGGTAGAGAAAGATGATGAAGGATATGCACCAGAGACAGAATGGAGCAAAGGACAGGGTGGGGAGACCAGCCTAAAGAGATGAAGGAACCCTGGAAATGACTGTTATTTTAAGAGATGGGTCTGATAGGCATAGAAGAGGCCTCAAGGTTGACCTTTAGCCTGACTCATGTTACATCAACTGTCAATCCAAAACAAGGGCTTCCTCCACAAGACACCGATTTACAAAATGTATCTCTGATACGTTATTATCAATCAAACTTGGAGCTAAAGGATGAATTGAAAAACAGTTCCCTTGCTAGATGCTTACAACATTCTGCCCTTATTGGTGCCCTGAGACATCTGCAGTCTGGATCCTGCATCTCAGAGCCAATATCTGGCACCATTGGCATCAATCTGAGGAAAGGATTCCCTACAGCAGCCTCAGTCTAAATCAGTGTTTCTCAACCTTGGCAACTTTAAGATGTGTGGACTTCAACTCCCAGAATTCCCTCACCAGCCAAGGTTGAGAAACACTGATTTAGACTGAGGCTGCTGGTCTAAATAGAGAGTTATGGAAAAACCACTGAGGAATTATGGTTGCCTATATTTCCTCACCTTGTCACAAGGCATATAAAGGCTCTTGGAAGTGTCTGTCTGGGTCCATTGCTTTGCTAGTCACCTAACCTACAATTACTAGTCTCTGTAAAGTTGTTGGGCAAAAGGGAAGGCAGGACATCAGTAGGAAAACTTAAATGTCTGTCCTGCAGCCATATCCACCACCATCACCCCACAAAAACTCCTCATGTGGCTAGCATAAGGTCACAGAGCCATGGTATGGTGAGATAAAATGCAGCAGTTCAGAGGAATGAAACAGACAACATAAATTGCAACATCACATTCTGGGAAGATCCACTCAATATACTATTTATCAGATATTAAAATTATGAAAAGAAGTTGTTACATTTCAAAGTGGAAATTCATTGATATTAAGGCCTATATGCAGGAGTTTGAAGAAATATGTCTCATTGGTAGGCGCAAGCAAGATATGTGTTTTCAGAATTATTTCTGAAAAAAAAACTATGAGAAAGATACCAGTTTAAAAAGTAGGGCTTTGCTTTAGCAGAGGAAGAAATGGGAGAAGTAAGGGTGTTTCTATGACTTTAATACCTACTCTACATCACAAGCAGAAATCCAGCAAGGAATAATTCCTTCAGCTGCATGCTGAAAAAAAGTATTGTATGCTAGATTTCTGCTTGTTATGCGTCTGTTAAGATAGCGAAAACAAGCTGGGAGATTTTTCCTGAATTTTTTTTCTCCTAATGCCAAGTCAGCTTTCTCTTTACATAAATCCTGCCATCAATCAACTACCCACCCAACCAAACAGTAACAGAAAGCTGCATCAAACTAAGGTACTGCATACCTTCAGGTACAGTAAAGTATTGGCCCAAACCTCATCCTACAAAGCAGCCAACTTTTCCTGCAATTTGTTTTTCCTGGAACTTCTCTTAGCTTAGAACTGCACCACTGGGTGTTCCTGACATAGAGGCCATATTTCTGGTATGATTCCTAACCTGTTCTTTGGTGGAATTGGATGTTTAAGTTGTAATGTTCCATTTATGGTTAAAGCCCTATGAGGTCTGTAACCCTCTGGAAGACAATCCCTTCCAGTATCTAATTAACATAACTGGTTCATCCTGAAGCCATTTGAAAGAGGTTGTATGAAGGAAATATTAAGATTAAACTAATACTAAGATTAAACAATTGTTGCTGTATCTGTTGTGTCTGCTTCAAACCAAAATGTGGATGTTTGTGTGTGTGTGTGCGCGCGTAAAATGCCAAGGGCTGCTACTGAAAAAACTGAGCTGGATTCATTTACACTGGCCTCATTCCAAGCACTATAATTCAACTAATTTCTGGATCAAAGCCAATGAGAGAAAGTGGGTCACTTTTAATGGTAGTTATATAATTGTCATTGGATGAGAACAAGAACATGATGATATAGGAAGATAATGATTTATTAACATACACTATGTGTATAAGATAAACTTCTGGATCATTTTCAAAAGGATAAATGCTGAATAGTGAACTTTTCTAGGCAGTGAAGCTAAAACTTGTCCTCTGCATGGAACTGAGCTGTGGTTATAAGGTGATAATGTAAATTTTTCAGAAGCCTTTTAAAATATTTGATCTCATTCTCTGCAGTTCCTCTATTATGCTTACTATGGGTTTTTCCCCCCTCATCATTAAAGGAGTATATGAGTTTCCACCTCATTTCTCTGGGCATGACTGCATATTTTTCACTAACTTATACCTGACCAACTTAATTGTTAGCATTCTGAGAACAGAATTTTGCCCTTGTGCACAATACTATTTTGCAAAAATAGCTGCTATATACGAACGTGCAGTCACAAGGCATTTAAGGAATGGATTCCTCTCAGAAGTGTCTGTTTGGATCAATTGTTTTGCTAACCACCTAACCTACAATTACTAGTTTCTATAAAGTTGTTGTCTGGACCTTAAGCAGAAAAGGTAAAAACTCTGTGCTTTGTGGGTCCCCATATTTCAAAAATCGTTGGAGCCCAGCATGACTTTCTGTGGCTTGTGGGAGAACTATGTGCACCGATAGTTATGCTTTGACAACTTATGTGAAAATTTTATGATGCTGCAAGTGTAGGAAAGTACGCTTAAGGAAGGATTGTAGAAAGGATTGTTCTTTTTAAGAAAGTGTTTCAGCATATTGTTAAGCCTGCATGCAGAGCTTAGTTCAGGTAATTTATGAAGATTTAAGGGAGAAAACAAAAATATATAGATTGGATAAGGAAGTTGTTAATTTAATCTGAACTGAATAATGCAATAAATACAACTACTTCTTTATGGTGAATATAGACATACGACCTTTCCATGTTAATCTTATTTTGCTGAAAAAGGAGCACATTGATACAGTACAAATATTAGCTATTTCATTACATGGCAAAGCCACAGAGTCAATGTTTCTATTAATTTATCTCTATTGAAATAGAGAATTTAGATATATGCATTTTTTTCCAGAAAAAGAGGTTTTATCCTTAATATCCTTTCCCCCTCCCCCCTTTTTTCAGAAGTGTGAAAAAGAGAAGTGAATTCTTGTTACCATGCAATGATTTTTTACCAGTGAGTAGACCCTCATATATACCTACTGAAATTCTGCCAAAAGGAGTCCCAATATGTTAAATACAAATGTGCCTTCTGTTTGTTCTGGGGCACTTTGATCAACCTCCTGTGTCGGAACTGTCTTCTGAGCTACGTGATAAGGTATAGACTCCCAGTAACTCTGTTTTGTGAGAGTAAGACAGGTTAATTGGGCCTGATGATACTGATGACCCTTTCAAGTCAAGTAAAATGAGACCATAGGGCTTATCACAGGTAGCTAACCATTAATATTCCTTGTACAGTCCTATGGGAAGAGAAAGGGTGTTGTTTGTTTTAAGTGTTCCCAAAGGTACCCAACAAAGGACACAGTGGGGAAACCATCTGCACTTAGAGGACAGAGCAGCCATACAAATAATTTACATGAAATGAAAAGACAGCTTCCTCCTGTTCTAACTGATCATTTGGATGAAAGATTGGGAATCGGCACCTTGCTTTACAATAGGGTGCAACTGTTCCACTGATGCACAATGGGAGGTTTTTTAAAAAATGAGAGAGCATCTTGGGTCAATTTCCCTTGGAAAAAAAGATAAAAATTTCTTTCTGCTGACTCACAGGGTTTATTTAGTCAAGGAGTCCAAACTGGAACTGACATGATATATTACCATTATATTAAGATTTTTCTTCAGTTAATCTCAAGTATGAAAAAGAAATGGCTTGGGTAACTACAACTATTTAGGACATGCCCCATCATATTTCTTTCTTACATAAATCCTAAGAAATATTTTTCTGTAAGTACAGACTTGATTCAGTGTTGCACAGGACACAGGAGGCAAATAAGGGATATCAACACTTTCAAACTAAAATTGCCAAGATCATTTTAGTAGAGGAAACACAATACAAATCTGTAGCGCAAATATGCTGTGGGCAGATCTTTTATTTCCAATCTGCCTTTGATAATTCTCAGTTGTTGAATGGCTTCTCTGTTACACCATTAGACAACCTGAAACTTTCCAGGTATTTTAGAAGACAACTCTCACAATCCCTTGTTGTGTATTGTGCTACCTGAGGACTGATCAGAATTGAGGACCAAACCTTCTAGGGGATATCAGTTTGCCTAGTCCTGCTCTTTTATGTGATAAATATTTCCTTATTTATTTATTTGTAAGATTTGTATGGATGCTCAGATTATATAAAACAACTTGGGGCAGCTGACAACAGATAAACAAATAGCAATACAAAAAAATTTAAATGTCTGCCATACCACCAAATGCCGTAACAGTCCAATTACAAAATGCTGAGCTCACCTTCCTGACCCAGTGCCTAGCAGGAAAGCCAGGTCTTAACAGTCTTGTGGAAGGCAAGGAGCGTAGGTGCCTTCCTTACATGCTAATGAATATTTTGAAACACATGCATAGATTGTGAAAATAGAACAGGAAAAAAAAATAGAACAAATCTGAGGAAATATTTCACATGCTCAAGAAGAAAAGTTTTTGCACAGCTCATTCACTGTTCCCTATTCATTAGAAAAAGTTTTAGACAGCTAAATTGTTATATAAATTACAGCAAACTGATGTATGAGAATCCTAACCACATATTTAATAAGAAATGCAAATTTGCTATGCTCTGGTCGGCAAATTAAACCTTATCCAATATATTCTCCGGTACCCTATCACACAAGATAATTTCCTCCATGAATATCACTTATGGGTAAGAAAACCACAGATATACCATAATATGACAAATGTGCATTGTCTTTTTAACTTAACGTATTTGTGGTTGGAAGCCACAATTAGTGGTGGGTTTGTCTGTTCTATTTCTCCCCCTATCTGTTCCATCCCTTAATGCCCAACTTCTAGGGCAATTTTTTTACATAGATTGAAGAATTATAGTCTATATAGTGTAAATGTTTTCTATGGATAGGAGAGAAATTTGTTCAAGGACTCCTCCTGTAATTTTAAATCAATATGTAAACTGAAATGACGGTTGTCCTTCAAAACCTGTACTTCTCGGGATTTTTCACTGAACTTCCACAAACAAAAAAAATGCAATAAAAAACACATGGCTATATATTAGCAAATACACACACACAACATGCACAAAGATATTACATTAGGAGAAACCTGCTTGAAAAAAAAATGTTCCCCTTAGGCAAGGTGGCATACAAAAATGCTTACGTTAGAGGAAGAAAATCAAGTCAGTGTGAAGGGGTTTTTTTTTGTCAACTTTTAAAAGCAATTAAGCTGATGCAAAAAATGCGTATAAACAGAACAGATGGGAAAATGAAGAGCAGAGGAACCGTAACTGATGTTTTCCTCTCTATTTTACGATGTAGGCACGTGCAAAGCGGCTCGGCATTACTTGATGAGGTGCTTTGCGCTAAGGCGGCACAATGATGACATGATTTGCCTCATTGAAGCCTTCTCTGGCCTATTCCAGCTTCTGAGCAGATGCAGAAACCTCTTCCGGTTAATGTACATGCTGGAAGAAGCCTCAGAAGAAACACGAAATGTAGCAACTTAGGTTGCGGAGAATAGGTTGATTCCTCTAGTCTGGAAAAGGAAAGTCTTACTTCTTTACACTTTAAACTTTAAAACTATCATAGGTTGCATCTTACCATATTTGGTACTCTATTCTGTTATGACTGTGAGCACATTGCTGCATCCTGGCAAATGCCCAAATTTGCCACCTTTGGGAGCTAGGCTTGCCAATTACCTACTTCAGCATCCATTACAAGCATTATGTAACAGCACTTCTACCTGCTTGGCTGCTGCCACGCCGCCTAGGGGATACTTGGGTCACACAAATCAAGAGTTGTGCTTTTTCTAGCTTTCTCAGTCATCAAGGGCAAAGGCCTAAGAGGTAGGCGGCCAGATGCCCCTCAGGCTGCCTGCCTCATCTGACTTTTTAATTTATTTCAAAACTGAAACAGATACAAATGGGAAGCTGAGAGCTAAGGGCCAGCCCCTCACATCAACTTTATTTACTGGAAAGCTTCTAAGCCCACACACCTCTTAGTGACATTATTAGAAAATGAAAATAGTGGGTTGCTGCAGCCCAGTGCTTTATTAGTTTACTTGCCCAGAATAAGAGGTGGGTAAGCCAGAGTGGTACAGAGCATCCTGCTATGTGAAAGATAAGAGCAGGGAGTGGATTGTTTAGTCTTTCTTGTGGTCAATTGGAAGCCATTTTGTTTTAAGAGGGATGCTCCATGTGACCATCTTTTCTGAGTGCTTATGACAACCCTCAAAATTCCTACTGTGCCCTCTGTTCCAGAAAGAAGGCATGCCCCTGGTTTAAGAGCATCAATGATGAAATACATTTCTCTTCCAGCACTGCTGAGTTTGTGGAAGGTTCCCTTGGATAAGGCTCCCCTGAAGAAAAGGGTATTAATGTAAGGCAAGTGTCTCTTAAGCAAAAGCTAGATGTGGTGGAGAACTTCAACAGACCCAGTCTCAACAATGGACCAGTGAATAATATAGAACAAGCATCCAAAAAACGGGGGATAAGGGCATGGGAAATGGTTGGCTGTTATGTCTGCATGGTTACTGTGTGGCAGGAGATTTGCAGAATGGAGGGGGAAAGATAGATGAGGGCAATCAGTGTCAATTAGAATGTTTCCACTGTTTGCTAAAAGATAAGAAGTCTGTGGTCATAGTCAAATGCTCTTGATTTCAACAGATTTTTCTTTTTTTCTTAGCTTTTGTAAGGTTGTAATTCTTGATGGAAAAAAGTCACATTTCCTCTTGAGGGAATCTTTCAAGGCATGCAGGGATATGTAAAATGGGCTCCAGACTGAAGCAGCACGAAGAAATTTCAAGATCTAATTGCTTCTTCTTTTATCTCTGGATTTCTGCCAAGCCTTTACTCATGTGGATCTCACTGCTGCTAATATTAGGACTGTGCAAAGCAGTTGAAACTATTGTAACTTTTGTAAGGCTCGCACAGCTGCTTTGAGGGTTTCCAGGGTTTTCAAACGCCTTATCACTCATTTCCAGAGCTGCCAGCTTTCTAGCAGCTCAGCTCTGCACATAGTAAACATTATTAATGAGTTTGTTTTTTTAACTCTTTGCTCATGGCTACAGATATCAAGGGGCAGCAACTGGACATACACTTTTCTTGATGCCACTAAAAGTCTCACTTGCTGCATTTCTTTTCAGAGTAGTTGCCAATCACATGTCAATTCTGGTGGCTGAGATAGATATGTGTGATGCCTCATTAGGAAGCAATGAATGCTGGGACAAGAAAACTCAAACCACCAATCAAAATGGAGGAAGATTCTGTGGCTTCCATTTAGTGGCTCCTCCCACAGGGTGGCTGACTTAACTATCAGGTTCAATACCCAATACTAATTCAGTCACCATGCCAAGTTCCTCTGCTGATTGCTTTGTTAGAGCCTACTCAACCCACCTGGCCATGCGCTTCACTCAATTTAGCTTGTTATGTTTTATCGAGTGTGATTTATGGCTTAGCATAATATGTGACCCAGACTACTAGGGCTTATTCAACAATCTATGGTTAAAATAAAATGCATCTTGGCATTATGTGTAAATCCAGCCATATTTACCACAGCAGAACAAACCAGATAGCTTTATGAAAGCAGAAAAAAGAGCCTGTATGTGGGGAAAAAAATCCTGTATAATGAATTGCAAAGGATGTAAGAGAGAGTGCTAAAATTAAGGGAGAGGAAGATTGTCCATATGTTTTTTTTTTTCTGAAATGGAAAAACACCAGGGAGATGTTTATCAAGTGTAAAAGATAAAAATACTCTTGTTTACTTTGAAGCAAATCTCATGGCAATGGCCAGGGCCACTTTAAATTAAAATGAATTCATGATACATACTCTGACTACATATTCCTACTAGGACTACCAGATGTGGGCTGCACAAATATAGACAGCTTCTAGATGGCAACGAAGAAATAGAAACCATGTGTAAGTCTTTGCTGCAGTCTAGTGGTTGTCCAGATTTTGCAGCCCACATCTAATTTAAGCACACTTTTGGGGGGGGGGGGGCAAAGCTTTATCAGTTAAAATGAACAAAACAGGCCCTACAACGGTCATGTCACAGTAGTCCACAAAAATGTAAAACTATTAAAATTAAAACTGGCTAATGACACATATTGCAACCAGATTTGGGGGTAAAGATTACCACTTTTGAATAACTTCCATTTATATAGCACTTCTCAGTGCAATTCATTGTTATCAGTGATGTTAAGAATGAGTAATAACCAGAAAGGTTAGGCTGCAGTTGAAACCATGTTCATTCTTGTTTGTCCTACAGTACTTGTGTCTGCTACAATACCAGCCCAAAACTGCACACTTACACAAAATTTCCTATATAATGAAAGTTCTTTTCTTTATGTTGCTTATGTTTGACAAGATCCAGATTGTAATTTATCGTTAGTGACAAGTTCATCTGATATGATAAAATAACCATTACCCTGCTTAAGCCAAATTTTGTAAAATTTGCAAGAGACAAAACAGTAAAAATAAGGCTAATAAACCAAGGCAATCATCAAAATGTTCTGATATTGATCAAAACCCCACAATCCAGGATTTATACAAACAGTTAGGTCCTCTTGACTACTGAGAGACTGAATCACGACCAGAAGAGCAAACTTCATATGAACAGTTAATATTTACTGCCAAAATAAGGAAATGGAAAGAAGAATGGAGAAACAGTCAACATTTTTGGCAATTGCAGCTTTCTGTGGTGGGTTTTTTTTTTGCTCCATTTTGAGCAAAGGAGTCATGGGGAAAGAAGAGTTATTTAAAGCTTAATCCACCCATCCTCAGGTGATGTCAGATATATTGGACGGTCTGCACCTACAGTGCAATGTTAGGCCAAAGACCTGTTATATCAGAGAGCCAGCGAAATGTACGAGGAAGACCCAGATCAATCCCAGAACTCACTGGGTGACTTTGGGCCAATCTCAGGCCAACCTATCTTTACAAGATCGTCAGTGTGGCAATAAAATAAGGGAAGGGGCCCCATATATGCCATTTTGAGCTCTGAAAGGGAAAGCCAGGATATAAATGGACTATAAAAATAAATGTATTCATTGAGGAATAATAGGATTCAGTGAAAGTACTACGATACTGGTGGAAGAGAAAGTATTACATGGTTTTGATAGGTATACCAATAAACTATCCACTGGAATGTGTTGTTGTCAGAAGGTGTCTGTGGCTCTCCCTGGGACTCCCTGAATAGGTCTTCAACCTTCAGTCCAGGAAGTGTATGTTGTACTGCCCTTTCCCTTTTGAGTGTGGAGCTCATAACCCAGGGATTACGAAAAACAAAGAGACAGTTATATGCATAGTAGCTACAAAAAATATGCAATGTTGTGCCTTATTAAAAGTGTTCTGACAGTTTTAAACCCTAATAAAAATTAAATTACATTAGATAACTAAGACAATTCTGTATTATCCTAAGTTAGAATACAAAGTGAAAAAGCAGATGGGAAAGCCCCATTTAATGAAAATGCTTTGATTGCCTTTGGTGAAATGCAACAAGAATGTGATTTTGCTGCCACCTGTTGATACATTTCAGAAGCACAAGTACAATAGTTTAATAAAGCAGCATAAACTGAAGAAATGAGAAAATGGTTAAAAGAACATTTCCACTTGGTGCCATATTAAAAAAAAATCAGATCAGTTCAGATGAAAGAAATGGATAAATGTTGCCTTCACACATCATGCTAAGCCATGGTTTCTTTTATCTTGGCTGAATTAACTGTGTTGGCTGAGATCATGCATAAGTCATAAGCTAATGTTTACCATCACAATTCTGGGGTTTACACAAGATGCTAAGCTACAAACCAGAAAATATTATGGATTGCCACTTTGGATGACCATGCTAAAATGACAGCTATTTTTTAGAGCTACTGTAATGAAACATGTAACATTAATTCCACGATTACATTTTTACAAGATACAAACATTTTCCTCCTTTCCCATCTTCCTGTGTTTCCCATATACATTTAATTTAAAAAGTTACAAGAAGCATGATGGTAGAATTATTGATTAGGGCTGTGTATTATGTCCCCACTTTGAAGGGGGAAAGGTGCAAATCATGCTTGTTGGCAGCTCCTTAGATCCAACCCAACTTTTCCTTCCTAGTATCTTGTAGCAGCAACTGTGTAAGCTCAGGAAAAGATGCAACTTTTTAAAGAAGTTGCTGAGAATCCTTACATGAGCACATCTGTATGCTCCAAATCACCCTTTCCCTTCAAAGCTGGATTGCTGCACAACCCTATTGATGCAAAACATCTGTGTAGGTTTTTTTAAAAAACAGAGTCTGATATGGGAGCTAGTATTCACACAGTTAGAACAAAACAGCCTAATACTAGATCTGGCTATTAGTAAAATGAGGAACAGAGGAAAAGTGAGAGTTACTTCTAAACGTTTAAATAGAGTAGGCAAGGAAAAGGGGCGCAAGAACTTGAACACTGAATGTAGCATAAATATAAGTTGTATATGATACCCAGGAGCAGCAGCTAGAATTCTTTTGCAATGGCTTCTTAGCTTTTTTACAGTAATGGAAGTTTTTGTGTTCTAGTGTGCCTGTTTAATCCAGTTTGCTAAGGAAAAGCCTGATAGGTTGAGAAAAGCAATAATAAAGGATCAGCCTAAGGCTGAAGCTGACCATGCACTATCTAATCCAGAGCCGGTCCTACCATTAGGCACGGTGAGGCAATCAACTTAGGCACCTAGCGTGTAACTCTCCATTGAGGCAGAAGATAGTGGCCCATGACCAATGTTGAAATTAGATTCAAGTGCCAACTCGGGTTGGCTTTTGTGGGTGGGATTCCAAGAATGGACAATCTTATCAATCTTCATCTGAAGCAGCAAATATCTTAGGCTGGCCCTGGTCCAATTGAAATAACTAAACTGTGGTTAAAAAGATAAAAGTGTCTGTTTCCTTTCCCCTCCTTCCAACTGTGGAATTGCTACAATCTTTTGCTGGCTACTGAAAAGGAAGTAAATTACAATTTGCTTAATTTGACCCAGGGTTCAATAATGTCTCCCAGGAAACTGTTGTCATTATAATTACTTTTATTATCAACACCAGCAGTACAATACTATTGTTTTTGTGCCATGAAGAAATCCAGTATGGGTATCATTCCACATGCTGTTCACATCTCCATTTAACTCTGATGAATTTCAGTCTACTATATACCTAGGAAAGGTTTAAAAAATCTATAACTGAAGGAAACAAAACCCCTTCTTCCATTTGTTACAGCAATACAGACCTTTTCTTTGTGCATATGCAAACGGTTTTCCATTTACCATTACCCCTCTACCCACCCAATCCGCTTCCCTACCAAACAATGCCATCTCAGTATTGTTGTATTTATTGCCAGCCTTATTTAAAAAGAAAAAATAAGTTACAGGCCTAAATGAAAATGGATTCTCACATGCAGGCACACAAGGTTAGCTCTATCCACTGGCTGTTATGAAAAACTAAAAAGTCTTCTGTAGCATAAATGAATGTAAGTTTATTTGTGGCATGAGCTCTCTTGGGCATTATCAGATGAATGAATTGGTGTAAGAAAAATAAATTACAAAAAGCAGTTGTTGTTTGACTCAGTTACACTCAGAATTCGACAAAGAGAAATTTCCTATCACTTTGCCCAAATAAAGCAGGGATAGGTAATCTGGTGATCTCCAGATGTTTTGGATTTCACTTCCATATTTTCGACTGCCATGCTATGGCTCATACGAGTTGAAGTCGAAAAAAATCTTGATGGCACCACATTGTTTTCCCCTGTTGTAAAGCTTTGGAGGTTTAATTAATTTATTAATAGGGCTTATAGGCTGCTCCAGTCCTTGTGGACACTGCACACTATACAGTATGTATGTATGTATGTGCATCCCTCTCTCTCTCTCTCTCTCTCTCTCTCCCTCCCTCCCTCTCTCCAAAATACTCCAGGCATCACTCAGGTCTTCTATAAAGAGAATTCATGAATGTGAGGGCCAATCTATTCTTGGGGGGGGGGCGCAACTGAAAAGGCCACACTCCATGGACCCTACAGATCCTTAAGAGAAAGGACACAGCAAGTCTTCCCTTCTGATCTCAACTGACAAACAAAATTCACTGGGAGTCCTGAAGATGCCCACCTCCTAAGCCATGAAAGGCTTTAAAGATGACAACTAGTATCTTGAATTGCACTGGAAATCAGCTGGTAACAACTACAGCTCTTGTAGGTACTCATATAGTACAGTGTACTATATCCTTACATGAGCACATCTGTATGCTCCAAATCACCTTTTCCCTTCAAAGCTGGACTGCTGCACAACCCTATTGATGCAAAACATCTGTGTAGGGTTTTTTAAAAAACAGAGTGTGATATGGGAGCTAGTATTCACACAGTTAAAACAAAACAGCCTAATACTAGATCTGGCTATTAGTAAAATGAGGAACAGAGGAAAAGTGAGAGTTACTTCTAAACTTTTAAATAGAGTCGGCAAGAAAAAGGGGCGCAGGTACTATATGGGTGAACCGACTGGCACCCATACCTGCCCAAACCACAGCATTCGGGGCTAGCTGATATTGCTGAATGGTCTTCATGGGCAAATTACTTCATGGTAGTAGTCCAACAAGAGATGACCAAGGTGTGAATGATGCTGAGCAGGGCCTCCCAACTCCATGAAAGGTTGTCACTGATACAAGATGGAGCTGGGCAGAGGACCTCCTTAGTCATACCTGCACCAGCTCAACAAGCAGGACCTGAAACTCTAGAACAGTGTTTCTCAACCTTGGCAACTTTAAGATGTGTGGACTTCAACTCCCAGAATTCCTCAGCCAGCCTGGAGAGGGAATTCTGGGAGTTGAAGTCCACACATCTTAAGGACCCCTAGCTTATGAACTGATTCTGCCTGAGAAAGCAGGCTCTATCCAGAATTAAAGATAGAATATCTTTATTTGATGTTAAGTGGGAGGGAGAAAGTGGTGAATCTTGTGACACCCCACAGTGGAGGATTCCTAATCTTTTCTCCTCTCTCTGTCTGGAATCACCCATTCATGAAGCAGGAAAACCCCTGAAGTGGGAATCTACCAATAACTGATCTCTGTTGGTCACACCCCAACACAGTGGACTTTACACACCACACAGTAGCTGAATGTTAGACTGAAAAGGAACATTTGGTTATTTTCCCCTATGCAAAGTAGGGTCATACTGTTTAAACAACCCCCGGAATTATTTAGAATGCACCCCCAAAAAGGGTGCAGTCTGCCCACAATAAAAATTTAACTATTAAAAACAAAACAGCTGTTAATAGCTTTTAATTAATTTTAAAGCCATAAAATCAATACACACCACTGTATATCGTATTATATACTGTGCTGTGCTGTATAGTTAATCAATACATAATAAAAATGATACTTGTGCAATTATAAAATCCTGAACCAGGCCTCTGCCCTGTTTAAGAAAAAAATATTGGGGTTAACACAGCATTCACGTGTAGGCAGAGGTCTACTGCAAGTGTGGAAAGAGGCCGAACTTCAAAGTTCATGATAGTTTATTTTGCTAACCCAATTATCTGGCTTCACCAGTCACACCAAAGCTTAAACTACAGTGGCTGGGTTTGTGCAACACGCTTAGCTAACCTGTGGCAAGCTATTGGGGGATCAGGTGTGGTGCGAACCCAGCTTTGACGCAACCACGTGGACGGCGAAGCTTAGGCCGGTGCAACCGGCCCAGTCAGCTTCCTTCGCCTTTGGGTCGCTGGCGGGGCTCTCATTCGCCCTTGGCTGGGCATATCCTTCCCCGGCCGAGGCGGAGAGAGAGCTAAGCTTCGCTGGTGGGTTGCTGTAGGGGGAGCCATGCGGCGGCTTGAGCCTCCTCGCCTCGCTTCTCTTGCCTTTTGCCGGAGGTGGAACTCCTCGTTGGGGATGGGAGGGTCTAGCGGCGGGGAAGCGCTTGCACGCCCGTCTCCGGCTGAAGAGGCACGGCGCTTTCCTCTGCCCTGCGCTGCCTGGGTCCACCTCTTCCTTCTTCCCGCCCCTTTGCTATCCGCACCGCCGAGGCGCCCGGTGTCTTTTCCTTCCTTCCTTCCTTCCCTCACCGGCATGCAGGTTTTCCAGTACCCCGAGGTGTTTCGCGACGAGACCTCCGTGAGTACGGGCATCTCTCCCCTGAACCCGCCCCGCCGCTCCCCTTCTTTTGCCCCGCTCTCGCCCATCCGAGCCTCTCTCCCGCTCCCGGCTTCTTGTTCTTAGTGCCTTTGCGCGGCTTCCTCTCTATAGAAATGTACATTCCCGGGGAGGGGTTGTCTATTGTGGTTCAAAACCGCCCCCTCCCGCATCTAGATACTTGAGAACTATTACGTGTGTATAGCATTTGATCAGGCACCTAGACCAGTTGTGCAATCCTCTGAGTGTTTCGAAAACCCTGGGTTTTGTGGGAGATCCAGCTATTTGGGTCCTTATATTCGCTGGCAACACTGATTACTGAAAGCAGAGAAATTCCTGTGTGCTCTTTGATTTGGTTGATGGTTTATATTTCTGGAAACTTGGGGGCTGCTTATGTCCGGGGGGGGGGGCGGTTCTGTGCCTGACCTTGGAAGTTTAGCCTTGGCACATTTTCATAGTACCCAAGCCTAAAGTTAAAGCAAAACCTGTTGTTCAAGTACAGAAACATTTGTGCCAAATCAGGTTGCTGCTTCTGTAACCTGGGCTTGTTAATAGCAAGTGGGTTGATTTCCTTGAGGCTGTTCTTCAGGTACTTTTTCTGCAACACATTAGTTCTCTACATCATGACATATGATTGATTGAAGTGAGTGTGAAAAAGGATGATACTGCTTCCCAGCAGGGAGATGGATCTATACTATCTTTCCTTCCTTCCCCACGACAGATGTATTCAAGGTTGATCCCTATGGGCACCTCTGTGTAAGTTTCATGTGTACATTCTTAACTGGAAGCTGAAAAATTAAACTTGACAGTGGGGAAAAATGGGCAACCTTTTGCACCTTAGCAGCTTTGCTGCTGTGCTGTCTATATACCTGAGCAGATCCCTAACATCCACAATGTGTCAAAAGAAATTCTGCATGAGTACCCCAGCCATTAAAGAATCTCTGTTCTGATTGAAGAGATTGAAATGTCTTTGGAGTCTCCTCTTTCTGGTGTATCGTAAAACTGTAATTTTTTCCTGCTTTTTATATGATCTTACACTAAAGTAAATCTATTCATTTTTAAAAAAATCAGTCTTATATCTTCATTTTATTAAGTAATGATTGGCAAAACTTCAGCTGTTGATTTTAGTTAACCCTTTCATTCATTCATCCTATGTGACAGCACAGACTTGAGATTCATACAATATCACAACTAGGCCTTCCTTTAGCATTTACAAATAATTTGAATTAGCTGTTCATACTCCAATGATTTCAGAGATATGTGGGTCTGACACCATAAGGAAAGTCACTGTTTTCTTGAATGTATTCTCATCAGGACCAACCCCTCCCAATTTATCTGATTTGCTTTCCTGGTCTTCTGGAAGAAAGTTCTGACCTGTTTACATGTTAAACAGCTTCTTTGGTACCAATGGCATTTTTGAAGAGGGGAATGATTGTGCTAAATTTGGGATGGGATGACAAATTAAGCCCAAGGTATGATAGGTGCAGAAGCCTGTCTGTTTGAACCAGGACTTAGTCTGGCAGCTTTTGAAGTCACAGTTTTCTTCTCCTGTAAATAAAGTAATAATAGTCAGAAGAAGGTAGCTGAATGAATTCAGAATGCTTCTCCCTCAGCGGTCAATTTCTGTAACTCAGGCCCGCACAGCTTGTAGAGGGAAAAGGGCCATATTGACAAATTGAAAATCACAATGGGGCGCAAAGGAATACCTGCCATGCTGATCAGCTGTTCAGCATCTGGCAGGATGGTGGCAGCGATGGAGCTGGCGGTGTTGGTGAGGCCTGGAGGTGCTTGGCAGACTGTCTTTTGGGGAGCCAGTGATGGTGAATATATTACTAAATGCCAGTGGGCCACACAAGGCTGCTTGGCAGGCCACATGAGGCCTGCAGGCCACATGTTGTGCAGGCCTGCTGTAACTAATACAGAACCCTCTAGGCATTCCTTAGAAATTATGTAACCTGATGTACCTTACTGAGTTTTATTATGTATCATAATTTTTTTTAATCTGTTCAGTTGTGTCTGATTCTCAGAGACTGCCTGGACAAGTCCCTGCAGTTTTCTTGGCAAGGTTTTTTCAGAAGTGGTTTGCCATTGCCTCCTTCCTAGGGCCGAGAGAGAGGGACTGGCCCAAGGTCGCCCAGCTGGTTTCATGCCCAAGGCAGGACTAGAACTTGTGGTCTCCCAGTTTCTAGCCTGATGCCTTAACCACTACACCAAACTGGCTGTCATGTATAATAATAAATATAAATAAATAATATATTTATAAATAAAAATAGGTTATGGACCACAGTAAAGATTTTCTTCTTTTTCTCCTTAGGAATTAATAGGGATCATAGGTTCTCAAGGTGAGAGAAGAAACCTTGATTGCCTTTCTTTGTTGTTTAGTGATTAACCCCACAAATCAATTAATAAACGATACCAGATCCCTGGCAGTGCCTTTCTTCCTAAGTGGCTGTGTGTGAGTGCGTGTCTGTGTATAGTTACACTGTATGTCTACAATCCAGTGCTGACTAATGTAAATGTGTTTTCCATTGAAATAGATAGGCTTTCTTTCTGAATAAAATTGCTCTGAATTGAGTAGGAAGACTGCAGTCTTGTGTACCCCTTGCCAGGAGATGAGCAGGTTATCTTTAATAAAGAAATAATAGGCCGAGAAAGCATAACAATCTGAAGCATGATTTAGCGGAGAATAGGTTCTACTGATGTCATGGAACTGAATTCCAAGTCTTTGTATTTAGATTTATTCTCTGGTCAAACAACTACCTTTACTGAAAAATAAAGAGGCCTGAATTCTTTTTTTTAAATATTTTTTATTATTAAATGTTCAAGATATAATCTATTGCTGAATATGTGCTAACCTGTTTTTCTTCTGTTAGGATTACTATGGAGGATGGCAGATTCAGATTTCAGATTTCGGAAGGAGGACTTTGATGAGTTATGCTGCTCATACCTCCAGAATACAAGTGACTTACATAGTCTGTCAGTGAATGCAAGCCAGCTAGCCTGCCATCCATCCATCTAACCATCTACCATATTAAACTGGATTTTAGAGTATCTACTTGTTGAATGCATATACTGTACCTTAATTTAAAAAAAAAGGAGTATGAATGGGAAACACATGCATTTCTTCTCCATTTCTTTAAAAAACTAAAACTTTGTGACACTCCAGACTGATACATAACAAAATATATTGTTACAGTAGAAATGTTTTATTATGAAGATTGGGATGAGAAATTATTTCTGCTAAAATAAATTATATCTGCTATATAACGAGTAACAGACTCTGCAGATACCTTCTCATAACGAAGTTGCAGCTTTTATTAAAAAGTCTTTCTTGAAGTAGACAGAACAAGTTATATAAAAGGAATTCCTGTTGCAATTTATGCAACATGTTATTAGAACATTATTAGCTTTTCGGTTTCCATGTGTGTAAACTTACATTGATCCTATGAAAAATTAGTTATGTTCCTGGCCAAAAATATCAGTAGGTTTAAGTACCTTAAAATATAGGATCAAGCAATTAGAGTAATATGCATGTCAGCAAATCCCACAATCAACATATCATATGGAGAGCATAGTGGCTGTTAGGCATATGGAGAAAGAAGTCCCTGCATGCAGCCATGCTGAGTATTACAATTGCAGAAGTCATATCTTTGGTAACAGAATCAAAGTGATCTATATTTTTGGAAGATTTTAGTCCACTATCCATCGTTTTTATCTGTTCTTCTTGTCACTGTGCTGTTGAGTCAAATGGCATTATATCCACAGGCTTCTGTGAAAGGATCACAAATGGCTACATTAGATCCTCAGCATTGGAGCTCAACTTATAATTAATTGATTAATTAATTCTTTGGAAGGCATTATTGCTCTATGATCAGACAGGTGGATAAAATTATTTACCTTCTCCACCTGCATTACCTGCTTTCCAGAAAAATAATTTTTTAAAACCCCATATAACTAATTCTAATATTAGAGAACTGTAGAGCATTTTTTTATGCATCTCTGTTTTTTTTTAAAGGTAGATGAGTATCATGGCTGCAAGATATGTGACCCTTATAACTGGCTTGAAGATCCCGACAGTGAACAAACAAAGGTAAACACGTACAATAACTTTGGCCATCTGAAGCAGTTGTATTTATGTAAACCAGACCAATGTGCATTTTGTATATAGAAAGCCATTTAAAACAGTGTAGACTTTTAGACAAATGCCTGCGTTTCATGAAAAAGGTCCGAGGTTCAATCCCTGCCATTTCTAGCCAGGGCTGAGAGAAAAGTTCTGAAATCCACTGCAAATCAGCATACACAGTTCTGAATGTAAATGGACCAATAGTTTAATCCGTTTGATTTCAGGTGGAAAGACTAGAAAGAATAATTGAAGGACTACTGCTAGTCAAATGATAATACTTGGTTAGCATAACTATTGGACTAAGCGATTCTGTACTTTAATGAAAGAGTTGCACAGCAATTACTATATTGTCTTGGGCTTATGGAGTAAGAGAAGCAGTAGTATAGTCAAATACATTAGGCCCAAAACCTCCCAATTTATTGTGTGAAAGATTTGGCTTGTCAGGAATTGAAGGTGCACACCACTGGAGGCTGATAAGGAAATGGCGAGGACAAACTAATAACGTAGTGTTTGAGATCTTCGTACAAAACCCAACCAATATGATCAGTGGAAAGTTGGTAGAAATAGAATCCAATATATCTGGAAGTCACTAAATTGCCTGGCATATTGGGGTATTTTAGATCTATGAATGTATGAAGGTAAGTAATGAGACAGAGGTTCCTTATATACGTTCGTTGAACAGAGCAAGCATAGAGAAAACTCATGTTTAAGAGAGCCTGGGAAGCAAAAGGAAGAAGGTTGAGTCACTTCCAGAAGTGTCAAGTTTGGGTTACCTCTTCTAGGTTTCCTTTGTTGAGATAGTCAGTATTAAGAACTGCCTTTCTTCCCACTTAACTCTGCATTTGGAGTGGTCTGTCTTTTTAGCACTGAAAACAGCATATAGTTGTCTAAACTGAGTTTTAGACTTGAATCCCTTCTGTACCACTGCTTCTTCAGCTTTACCATTACCATTATTAAGATTACCATGTAAGTCCCTGCATTGTCTGCATTCTTATTGTTGAATTTCTCCTCATCTTTTATTCCATGTAACAGAGGTGGGAAAAGTCTTGCCTTATAACAGATTAAAATGTATTATTGCAAAATCATTTGTAAGCCAAACAAATAGTTAATAAAAACGTACCCAGGTGGTCAAAGCAAACTAGTTAAATTATATGGACATCAAACAGCCCCATCGGTCAGCAAGGACTTAAGCAAGAAAAAAACTTATCTTCTGGAAGTTTCTGTTTTCTCTAGTGAAGAATTACACTTTATGCTGAGGAATATGTATGTGTAATGAATTCATCTTGGCAAGCAACAGTAACTTTTAACTAAGTATGTGGATCAATTTGCCTTTATTTTACAATATGCACAGTATGTGTAGATACTATTTGTACAGATAGCTGATCTGTAAATGGAATGAACTACATTTTCAATTAGCCTATCCCTGGTTAAGAAACTGAGCTTTAGACTTGAATCCCTTCTTCCTACCTTCTTCCTATCCTCTGGAATGAGCTCCCTTTCCTTACAGAGTTAACTAGTTACTAATATTTTGTTTACACCAGCATAAACTAGGGTTTAGAGTTGAAGAGGGTTTGCAGACCTTTACAAAAAAAGCCAATAGCATTAACCGTGCTTAGTGCTGATGCGTAATACTGGGCAATTATTATGGTAGAAATTCACACAAGAGCAGGAAGGGAGGAGTCTTTATGTCACATCAAAGTTCTTAAGAGCTTGGCACCATTGTATCTGCGCTAGACTCAAGTATCTTGATGAATTTGAAAGATAAATGAAATGTGAAGTGAGGGCAGAAGGGTTATAATTGGCTTGGGTTAAAAACCTATTACAAAGAAAGTGCTTGTGGTGTTTAATGTGCTTAAAATGAACCCTGACGCAGGTAACTGCTTCCCCTAGAGGGAGGAGACATTTTGCTTTTCACTAGTTCTGTTGAGTAATATGTGGAACATCTTGCTGTTGTCCAAGGAATTTGACGTTGGCTTGCAGAAACCACCAGTGTCTTTCATTGGAGCCAGTATAATGCTTCCTTCTCCTTTATTCTCTGTTTCTCTTCCACTGGCTAAATTTGCAACTTCACTGACACAATGTGTCAGCTGTAATACAGGTAGTCCTCGTTTAGTGATTGTCTTGTTTTACAACTATTCATAGTTACGACGGTAATGAAAAAGTAACTTTGCAACCAGTCCTCACATTTACGCCCTTCACAGGTCTGTAAAGCAGAGGGAAGCTGAAGTAAGGTAGTAGGTACAGTTGCCGTTTCACTTAGTGACTGCTTCACTTAATGATGAAGTTGCTGGTCCCAGTTGCGGTCACTAAACGAGGACTGCCTGTGTATGAACTAAGCACATAACATGAAACATGTAGTTGCACAGGGGTGGTAAACATTGGGTTATTTTTCGGTCATACTTCACATTTTCCTTCATGTCAAAATTTTCTGCTTGTATTTTCTCATTTGGCATCCTTGTAGACCCGTTCCTCCCTTCTGAGCAGTAGGGACTATTGCCGAATATCCAAGATGGTCTGCTGTTGGAAGACAGACTTTCTGGTTTTGGTTCCTTTTCCCTTCCTTTCTGGTATTTGTTCAAATACGAAAGAAAGGAGGGAAGATTTCAATTTTACGCTTGCCCCTTCTTCCCCAGCCGGCTGCTTTCCATAAAAGAAACAGCAAGCAGTGTTTCTTCTCCCATATACATGTTTAATGCTTTGTCTAGTTTAGCCTTTAAGGCTGCATCCAGCATACAATCATTTGTTGCTAGGCCCCTTTAAAGTCAGTGAGTCTTCTCAGTAAATATTCATAGGACTCTGCTGGAAACTCCATTGGATGCAGCAACACTTGCTTTGAAATGAATTAGGCTGTCCAAAAATTAATACATAGTTTTGCTATCATCATCTTCCCCTTCTTTTTTCTGTAAAGAACTGCTGGGTGAGATAGTGCATGAAGCTCTATGTTTGTGTACCTTTTCAAAAAATCAGTCATTAATTTTGGCATTAAAAATGCTCTTTGCAATTAAACTTGACTAAGTGTGTTCCTGTCTCCTGACACAAATATGCTTAACAGTAAAGTAAGTTGTAACTGTTGAGGTTCAATGAAAAAGGGTATAATAAAGCTATTTGGACTCATATCTGTATTATGTCCTGTTCCAGGCTAGACATATACACAGAGAGAAGTTTTACTTAAGATTAAGCAAATGCAGGTAGCGGCAGGCAGGGGATGTGTACAAGTATGCATATGATACAGAAAAAGCCCCAAATCCTGGAAAGTTTGCCTGAAACACTTTTCAAGTGGCCAGCATCCAACACAATTGGTGGAAATGTAATCAGGGCATTGTCCTGAGGTCTACGTATCATGGGTGGGTTGGCAGCTGAACCATAGTCAGAAATGCAGAGTTTCAGGATACCAGAGGATCATGGTTTCAAGTGTATGAAGTCCAGGTTGGTGAGGCTTGTGGTGGCTCTTGTGTACAGGTAGTTCTCACTTAATGACAGTAATTGGGACTGGAATTTCCATCACTAAGCAACACAGTCATAAAGCGTGACATCATGTGACTGTGCTGCTTAGCAATGGGAATTCCAGCACTTCTGATTGCCGACATTAAGTGAATCATTGTGGGTCATTAAGCAAGGACATCACATGGTCATGATTTGTGACCTCCTGCCGGCTTCCCCATTGACTTTGCTTGTTGGAAGCCAGCAAAGAAGGTCATAAATGGTGATCACGTGACTACAGGATGCTGCAACGTTGAAATTGTGAGTTGGGTGCCAAGTGCCTGGATTGCGATCACACGACCTTGGGAAAACTGCGACCGATGTAAGTATGAGGACTGGTCGCAACTACCACTCGTTCAGCACCATCCTAAGTTCGAAAGGTCGCTGAATGAGTGATTGTTAAGCGAGGACCACCTAGAGTTGACACGAGTGAAGGCAGTGAAGACTAGGAATGCCCTTGCCAAGTGAGGGGATGCATGGAGCATTGTTGTTCTGCTCTCTGCAGCACCTGGCGCACACACACACCTGGGTGGACACTCAGCTCCTGTTCCTCATCCTCTGATCGCAGGTGCAGCTGTTCCTGATGACTGCCAACCATATCAGACTCAGGTGCTAAGTTCGTGTGGCACTGCCAAAGCAGGCTCCTCGGTTTCAGAATCCTCTGAGTCAGGGCCGGCTGCAATATATTAAGTTAATAATACCACTTAATGCTAGTTTGCTCATTCTGGGTGTGTTGAACAAGTGGTAAAAATATGGTCTGTTTCAATAGATATGCTTGGAGTCCTTTCATCGAGTCCCTTGGTGTTTAAGAAAGTTATTTGATGTAGCACTTGAAAAAGAGACAGAAAACGTAGAGTTGTCAGTGAAAAATTACAGGCTATTTTTTGCAAGGATCAATTCATCTTACAGCAAAAATCCATGCCAATTTATTTTTATGCTGAAAACTTGATAATGAGAAAACTGGATAGGTTGTTACTGTGTCCTGAAAACTAGGTAACCAATTTAGTTTGGATATTTTTAAAAATATTTTTATTACAATTTTACAATACAATACAACTTAGTTTGGCTATTATTATGCTTTATGCTTAGTAGAGAATCTTTGTTTTTTAATAATGTAAAGTACAGCCTTCCTCAAATAATGGATATGTTGCATTCAGTTGTAGTTTTGAGGTAAAATTATGAAATTACACACAATCAGCACATAACTTTTCTTCACTATTCAGATCAACACATATGCTTGTCTAATTGGGTATATTGTCTTACTTTTCCCTTAGGCATTTGTAGAAGCCCAAAATAAAATAACGGTGCCCTTCCTTGAGCAATGCTGTGTCCGAGGGCTATTTAAAGAGCGAATGACTGAACTATATGACTATCCCAAGTATAGTTGCCATTTCAAGAAAGGGAAAAGGTATGTCAAGACTTTGTGTGCATATTGCAGCAACCAATTGGCTCATAGTCAGAATCATTTCCGTAAGGCTGAGGATTGTGAATTACTTACAGTACCATGTGTTCATTGAGTTTCAACACAGTAATAGATTTGTCCATTGTGTGTTCGCTTTTGAGATTATTTACTGGGATTGTATCTATACCTAAAATTAAGAACACTATCACACGTGTCTTCTAGGTATTTTCACTTTTATAATTCTGGACTTCAGAACCAACGAGTATTATATGTGCAAGATTCTTTGGACACTGATGGCAGAGTATTTCTTGACCCTAATAAACTTTCAGATGATGGCACTGTGGCTTTACGAGGTCAGTATAACAGGTTTTCTGAAATGCTTCAGTTGGGACATTTGTGAAAGATTATCTGCTTTGAGATATGAATAAAGATGTCACAAATCACAAACACATGCATATGTGGAAACTCTAAAGAAATTTAACTTCTGTGCATCTGAAGAACATCCAGGTTTGAGAAGTTTTAACTGTTGCTTATGTATTAACGGAAAGGAATAGTGTAGCTTTTAACTATGATTGTTAAGATTTCTGAGACTTGCATTCCCAACACATCTGGAGAGACACCAGCTTAGAAAAATTGTACCAGAACAATAAGAGAAAAATATCACTAATATGATATGTATATAACCTACAGGATTTGCATTCAGTGAAGATGGTGAATATTTTGCATATGGCTTGAGTTCCAGTGGATCAGACTGGGTAACAATTAAATTTATGAAGGTGGATAGTGCTGAAGAACTTCCAGACACTCTGGAAATGGTAAAATTCAGTTGTATGGCTTGGACGCATGATGGCAGAGGCATGTTCTACAATTCCTACCCCAAAAAGGATGGCAAAAGTGATGGTGAGTGGCAGACAATAAAGGTTCCTATAAGAACCAAGTTTGGTGTAGTGGTTAAGGCATCGGGCTAGAAACTGGGAGACCGTGAGTTCTAGTCCTGCCTTAGGCACAAAACCAGGTGGGTGACCTTGGGCCAGTCCCTGTCTCTCAGCCCTAGGAAGGAGGCAGTGGCAAATCACTTCCGAAAAACCTTGCCAAGAAAACTGCAAGGACTTGTCCAGGCAGTCACCAAGAATCGGACACGATTGATTGGATAAAAAAATTAATAAATAAGAACCTAGCTTGACCTTCAGCCTCTGTGTCTTATATCTGATTCACGACAGGTTTCTGAACTTCAGGGGTCACTCAGACAGCCTGCTTGCCTGCTGCCTCCCTCCCTCCCTGGCCTGTCTTCTTTTCCTGTGCCTTGGCTTCCCTGGCTCCTATGGTTTTTCATTCTGCCTGACCACCTTTGCTAACACATCTCCTTTTGCTGAAACCACTGAGGTTTTAAATTACAGCCAAAATGATGATTCCTTTCCCTAACAAGTAAATAAGTAAAATAAATATGTCAGCTTTTTTTTAAAATAAGACAAATAATGTAGAGAAATTATACTGAAGTAGTAATGTAATTATCCTTGTAGACAGCAGAAAACTTTCTGGCAAGCTGGGTTGATATTCCCAGCAATCTGATAAGTGTTATAAAATACATACATTTGCTACCTTTCAAGTTAAACAGCTTTTGTTCTGTGGGAGTTGCAAATTCTTATAATTAATGTTTTTGAACTACAACTTGCATACATGTAATCAAATATGCTGTTTTCCCCAGGTACTGAGACATCAACCAATTTGCACCAGAAGCTATACTATCATGTCCTGGGAACCGACCAGTCAAAAGATGTTTTATGTGCCGAATTTCCTCATGAGCCAAAATGGATGGGTGGAGTTGAGGTATGACACATTCTTTGAAGGCGTGATTTACTAGAATATTGGTAGATGATAAAGCAAAATAAATGGTGTCTAGAGGCCCAGCTAATGCTTGTCAAATAAATTGGCTCTCTGTTTCTTGTTCCTTTTGTATTAGTCAAGTATGATGTGAAGAATTAACATAAATGATATCCATACTTCACTGCTGTATATACACCATTTTGATAGACTCTATATATTTTTCCTGTAACTGCCAAGCACCAGGACTTGGATAGCTCTTAAAAGTAATACACTATATACAGTTATCTAAAGTGCAAAGGTCTTTGAGTTCAATTCTCAGTAGAGGGTTTGAATCCCATAAAATAATATCAATGAAGATTTCAGAATAAGAGTAATATGTAACCTAGAAACCTCATCAGATCAATTTTCTGTATACAAGAGTGTTAGACAGGATTACCTTTTGGCTTCTTCCCTGTTCAATCTGTACATTAACTCATTTACAGAGAAACTTTCAGACCCAAACTTCCACCCTCCCAAAATTGTGCATGTTAACATTTTACTCTTGCTGTACGCAGATGATGCAGTTGTTTACTCAAGAATTGCCGGTGGCCTTAAATGAGTCCTCAGATGTTTAGTGCAGCACTATGCGTAAAATGAGCTATTAGTTAATTTTCAGAAGGCTAAAGTGATGGCTTTGCCAGAAGACCTAAGTGTCATGAGTGCCGTTGAGCTAAAGTCATCAGCGCAATGGCACTCATGACAATGACAAGGAAATAGGTGAAGGGGTACAAGTTAAGTAGCCATCAACCTACAACGACTAACGGCCAACAAACAATAGCCAAAGGAATCACGGAGCCACCCAAACCATCAGCGGCAATACAACGGGGATCGCCCAGCTGAAAGCAATCAGCAGAAGAATGGAAACCTGAGGATGGGCGATCCCGGAAACCCTCACCCACCGGCAGGGCAACGCATGGGACAAAGGGGGGTGACGTGACCGTGAGCGAGGGGGCGCTGACCGGCGCGGGGTATTTAAACCCCGCACCGGCGCGCTCCTGTCACTCTCAGCTTTTTTCTACCAACGCTGTACCTGCCCTGCAATAAACCAGAGCCTGATTCGCAAACCAGTGTCTGAATGTTATTCAGGGGGAGGCGGCGACGGCGAGTATCGAGCACCAGTACCAGCTGGCAAAAGCAACCCCACGGTAGGACGAGCGGAGGCGACCACACAAGACAACGCCGCTACCACAGCAGACCTACCAGAACAATACGCCGACTTCTCCGAGGTCTTCGGAGAGGCAGAGGCGGACCAACTACCCCCCCACCGCAAGACGGATTGCCGGATCGACCTACTGCCCGACGTCCCCTTACCTAGACCAAAGATCTATTCGATGACCCCGAAGGAGATGGCAACCCTCCGGGAGTTCATCGATAAAAACCTAGACAGGGGATTCATAGAGCCAGCATGCTCACCGGTCGGAGCCCCCGTCTTATTCCGGGAGAAGAAAGACGGGACCCTACGGCTCTGTACCGACTACCGGGGCCTAAACGCGGCTTCCCTGTCCAACAAATATCCCTTACCCCTGGTGAAGGACATGCTCGCCCACCTGTCCACGGGCAAAGTCTTTTCCAAATTGGACCTTCGCGAGGCGTACTATCGCATCCGAATCAGGGAGGGGGACGAATGGAAGACGGCGTTTAACTGCCCCCTAGGCGCTTTCCAGTACAAGGTACTGCCCTTCGGACTCGCGGGGGCCCCTGGGGTGTTCATGCAGCTCATCAATGAGGTACTGCATGAACATCTGTTTAAAGGGGTCCTGGTCTACATCGACGACGTCCTCATTTACACAAAAACACACGAACACGTAACCTTAGTCAGGCAAGTCCTCGACAAGCTCAGAAGGGCGCAGCTCTATGCGAAGCCTACAAAGTGCGAGTTTCACAAAGAGCGCCTAGACTATTTGGGGTATCGAATCTCCGGGGACGGCATCGAAATGGACCCCGCAAAAGTCGAAGCGGTGCTAAACTGGGAGCGGCCCCGCAACAGACGGCAACTACAGAGCTTCCTGGGATTCGCGAATTTCTACAGGTCATTCGCCCGGGGGTTCGCTGAGATAGCCCTCCCCTTAACAGACCTCCTCAAAACCAAAGGGGTGGGGGACACCCGACGCGCCAAGAACCCAGGCACAGTGCTGAATTGGACTCCCGCGTGCCAGACCGCATTCGACAAGCTGAAAGCGCTGTTCACTACGGAGCCAATCCTCGCGCACCCGGACCCAGAACGGCCGTTCGTGGTCCAAGCCGACGCCTCAGACTTCTCCCTGGGAGCCATCCTACTACAGAAAGACTCCACGGGGCTCCTGAAACCATGCGCCTACCTGTCAAGGAAGTTCTCCGAGACAGAGAGGCGATGGCACGTCTGGGAGAAAGAAGCCTTCGCGGTGAAATCGGCACTAGAGACATGGCGACACCTACTCGAGGGAGCCACCCAACCATTCGAGGTCTGGACGGACCACCGGAACCTCGAGGCCCTACGAACGCCTAGACGCCTTAGCCCAAAACAGGTCCGATGGGCCCAATTCTTCAGCCGCTTTGATTTCCAGCTGAAGTTCATGCCGGGCAAGAAGAACTTCCTGGCCGACGCCCTCTCCCGACTGCCCCAAGACGAAGAGCCTGCCCCAGACACCATTGGGACGGTCCTATCCGCCTCGCAACTGGGGATGGCCGTGACCACCCGAAGCGGCGCACGGAGGCAGCTCGACGCTACGGCGCAGCCGACGGCGGGACAACCGGCGACGGAAAGAAGCCAACCGCAACTACCAGGGGGAATGCGCACGGACCTCGCCGCCGCCCTCAAAACCGACCCCTGGTTCCTGGCGAACCCCGACAAGGTAACGATGGCGCAAGACCTGGCATGGGGGGAAGGCAGAATCTACGTCCCGGACTCGCAACGCCAGGCGATCTTGCATAGGTCACACGACGCCAAGCAAGCGGGACACTTTGGGTTCCTCAAGACCCTACACCTAACACGGCGCCAATTCTGGTGGCCCGCGCTCAGGCGAGACGTAAAAACCTACGTGGCGTCCTGCCCAACGTGCGCTAGGGCCAAACGGGCACCAGGCAAACCCGCGGGGCTATTGCAACGGGTGGCAGAACCCTCCCGCCCATGGGAGGAAATCTCTATGGATTTTATAGTGGACCTCCCACCCAGCCAGAAGAAAACGGCCATTTGGGTGGTGAAGGACTACTTCTCAAAGCAGGCCCACTTCATCCCCTGCACGTCGGTCCCATCCTCACAACAACTAGCCAAACTCTTCCTCATCCACGTGTACAGGCTACACGGATGTCCCGCACGTGTGGTGACCGACAGGGGCACACAGTTCACCTCCAAATTCTGGCGGGCCTTCCTGAAGCTGACGGGGACCCAACAGGCCCTATCTACGGCTTGGCATCCGCAGACGGACGGAGCCACTGAGGTTCTTAATGCCACCTTAGAGCAATTTATACGATCATATACGAACTACCACCAAGACGACTGGGCTGAATTGCTCCCGTTCGCCGAAGTCGCATACAACAACGCCGTCCACACGAGCACGGGGAAAACTCCGTTCGAAGTAGTCTCGGGGCGCGACTTCGTCCCCATACCGGAGCTACCTCAACCCCCGGAACCACAGGTGGACGCCAGCGACTGGGGACGGAAGATCGCGGAAGCATGGCCAGTAATCACGGCGGCGCTGAAGGAGGCACAGGCTGCTTACAAAGAGCAGGCCGACAAGCACCGGCGCCAACAACCGACGTTCCAGGCGGGGGATATGGCCTATCTATCCACCAAGTTCCTAAAGTCAACCCAACCCTCGAAAAAACTGGGGCCTAAGTACATCGGGCCGTTCCGAGTCACGCAAATAGTGAACCCGGTAGCAATACGCCTGGACCTGCCACACAACCTCCGGAGGCTCCACCCGGTGTTCCACACCAGCCTCCTAAAACCGGCAACCACCTCCCGATGGCACCCAAGCACGCCACAGCCCGCACCGCTTATGATCGACGGGCAACACCACTTCGAGATAAGGGACATCCTCGACTCCCGCAAGCAACGAGGAACTCTACACTATCTGGTCAGGTGGAAACACTTCCCCCACCCGGAATGGGTGGCGGCGCACAACGTTAACGCGCCTGACCTGACCAGAGCATTTCACCGGGCATACCCCGACAAACCGCAACCAAGGTCAGCAAAACCAAACCCCCCCCCCGCAGGCCTCCCCCCGCCTCCCGTGCCCCAAGGGAAAGGGCCCCCCCCAAGCCCGCGACTTGGGTGGACCTTCCCCCCCCGGGACTCACTCCCCCCGCCCCGGGCCCACGGGGTGGTGACAAACGATCGCCAGCACCCTCCCCCCGCCCCCCGGCCGCGGGGGAGTGGCAAGCAAGTCAACAGGGCAACCTGGGGGCAACGCCCAGGAGACACAACAAAGGCGACGCACTCTAAATAAGAAAAGAAGGGCCCTACCTGGAGCTGAGAAGCACCCGACCAGCCACGCCTCTCGCCTCGCCGAACTGAGCCAAACAAACAGGGTGTGGTTGGAGCATGCGCACGCCAGGTCAGAACCCGAGCATGCGCACCATGGACACACCCTGGGAAGGCACGTGGTAGAGGGAGGAGCAAAGGGAGGGGCGACAACTACTCCGGCGGGAACTTTGAAAAAAAAAAAAAAAATGTGGCGTTTTGACAGCTCCACGGGGAAAACCCAGAAACCCGAGGGAGAACACTATTCGGAAAGGGGGCAGTATGTCATGAGTGCCGTTGAGCTAAAGTCATCAGCGCAATGGCACTCATGACAATGACAAGGAAATAGGTGAAGGGGTACAAGTTAAGTAGCCATCAACCTACAACGACTAACGGCCAACAAACAATAGCCAAAGGAATCACGGAGCCACCCAAACCATCAGCGGCAATACAACGGGGATCGCCCAGCTGAAAGCAATCAGCAGAAGAATGGAAACCTGAGGATGGGCGATCCCGGAAACCCTCACCCACCGGCAGGGCAACGCATGGGACAAAGGGGGGTGACGTGACCGTGAGCGAGGGGGCGCTGACCGGCGCGGGGTATTTAAACCCCGCACCGGCGCGCTCCTGTCACTCTCAGCTTTTTTCTACCAACGCTGTACCTGCCCTGCAATAAACCAGAGCCTGATTCGCAAACCAGTGTCTGAATGTTATTCAGGGGGAGGCAGCGCATGACACTAAGAAGCTGCGTTGGATGATGAGGGGCAAGAGACTGAACATGTGAGGAGTTTTAAGTATCTTGGTGTAATATTCCAGGATAAAGGGCCATGGGAGCAACACACAGTCTTTGTGATCCCACACGCCCAAAGAAGTCCTTAAGGGATTTAAAAATCCTTCTGTATTAAAAGTATGTAGTTCTGCCATGCTGAAACTTTGCTACCAGATCTCTAGCTCAGTTGGTCTGTGATTCACAAATGGGCCATCCCAATTATAAGTAACTGGAGGTACTGCTAACTAAGTTTGTAAGAGTGGTGTTGTAAGCACCTAAATACATATCCAATACATCCTATCTGACTCATCAGCTGGGAAGTTTGGTAAGAGCATTGTTGTTGTTTATTCGTTTAGTCGCTTCCGACTCTTCGTGACTTCATGGACCAGCCCACGCCAGAGCTTCCTGTCGGTCATCAACACCCCCAGCTCCCTCAGGGACGATTCCGTCACCTCTAGAATATCATCCATCCACCTTGCCCTTGGTCGGCCCCTCTTCCTTTTGCCTTCCACTCTCCCTAGCATCAGCATCTTCTCCAGGGTGTCCTGTCTTCTCATTATGTGGCCAAAGTATTTCAGTTTGGCCTTTAATATCATTCCCTCAAGTGAGCAGTCTGGCTTTATTTCCTGGAGGATGGACTGGTTTGATCTTCTTGCAGTCCAAGGCACTCTCAGAATTTTCCTCCAACACCACAGTTCAAAAGCATCTATCTTCCTTCGCTCAGCCTTCCTTATGGTCCAGCTCTCGCAGCCATATGTTACTACGGGGAACACCATTGCTTTAACTATGCGGACCTTTGTTGTCAGTGTGATGTCTCTGCTCTTAACTATTTTATCGAGATTTGTCATTGCTCTTCTTCCAAGGATTAAGCGTCTTCTGATTTCCTGACTGCAGTCAGCATCTGCAGTAATCTTCGCACCTAGGAATACAAAGTCTTTCACTGCTTCTACATTTTCTCCCTCTATTTGCCAGTTATCAATCAAGCTGGTTGCCATAATCTTGGTTTTTTTGAGGTTTAGCTGCAAACCAGCTTTTGCACTTTCTTCTTTCACCTTCATCATAAGGCTCCTCAGTTCCTCTTCGCTTTCAGCCATCAAAGTGGTATCATCTGCATATCTGAGATTGTTAATGTTTCTTCCAGAGATTTTAACTCCAGCCTTGGATTCCTCAAGGCCAGCTTGTCGCATGATGTGTTCTGCGTACAAGTTGAATAGGTAGGGTGAGAGGATACAGCCCTGCCGTACTCCTTTCCCAATCTTAAACCAGTCTGTTGTTCCGTGGTCTGTTCTTACTGTTGCTACTTGGTCGTTATACAGATTCTTCAGGAGGCAGACAAGATGACTTGGTATCCCCATACCACTAAGAACTTGCCACAATTTGTTATGGTCCACACAGTCAAAGGCTTTAGAATAGTCAATAAAACAGAAATAGATGTTTTTCTGAAACTCCCTGGCTTTTTCCATTATCCAGCGGATATTGGCAATTTGGTCTCTAGTTCCTCTGCCTTTTCTAAACCCAGCTTGTACATCTGGCAATTCTCGCTCCATGAACTGCTGAAGTCTACCTTGCAGGATCTTGAGCATTACCTTACTGGCATGTGAAATGAGTGCCACTGTTCGATAGTTTGAACATTCTTTAGTGTTTCCCTTTTTTGGTATGGGGATATAAGTTGATTTTTTCCAGTCTGATGGCCATTCTTGTGTTTTCCAAATTTGCTGGCATATAGCATGCATTACCTTGACAGCATCATCTTGCAAGATTTTGAACAGTTCAGCTGGGATGCCGTCGTCTCCTGTTGCCTTGTTATTAGCAATGCTTCTTAAGGCCCATTCAACCTCACTCTTCAGGATGTCTGGCTCTAGCTCACTGACCACACCGTCAAAGCTATCCCCGATATTGTTATCCTTCCTATACAGGTCTTCTGTATATTCTTGCCACCTTTTCTTGATCTCTTCTTCTTCTGTTAGGTCCTTGCCATCTTTGTTTTTGATCATACCCATTTTTGCCTGGAATTTACCTCCGATGTTTCTAATTTTCTGGAAGAGGTCTCTTGTCCTTCCTATTCTATTGTCTTCTTCCACTTCCGCGCATTGCTTGTTTAAAAATAATTCCTTATCTCTTCTGGCTAACCTCTGGAATTTTGCATTTAATTGGGCATATCTCCCCCTATCACTGTTGCCTTTTGCTTTCCTTCTTTCTTGGGCTACTTCTAGTGTCTCAGCAGACAGCCATTCTGCTGAGCATAGCCATTCATATTTAACTACTGGCTTTAAATGTCATTATTTCTCTACAGAGTTGATTCCTTTGTCCTGTCTTCATTGTGTGAAGCAGTTTTAAGAAAACTCTCATCATTTGTAGAATTTCTGTATCTTACAGAATTTTTTCAGGCTAATAAAATAATCAGAAAAATCCTTTTAGGTATCAGATAGCAAAATGAAACAAGTCTGATATCAAAGTTCATTAGAGAACAAATGGAACATCCTAGATAGTTGTAATTGTATCACTTACTTCGCCTTTCCATCAAGGATTCTTTTTTAGAGTCTGATTTAACTTCTTACCCTAAGTAGTTCTATATGAGAAATTTAATAAAGTCCCTATTGCTTGCTGACTTTGACTTTGCCCCTTGTTGACTCTGGTGCTGTTGCATCCATACTTTACATGTGGTGTCATTGTTCTTTTTCCAATGAAAGCTAAAGAAGCCTCTCTCTCCTTCATTATTACATGCCCCAAGTCAGTCTGATTACTTTTACCTTATCAGATAAGAAAACCTTTGGTATATGTAATATTGCAGTTTTGCATGGATGCTGTCAATCTCCACAAATAACTGCCCTCGAGTTCCATTGAGTAAAAGTCCTGATATAGGTTTATTTAGGCAATTTTTACATTATTGGTATTGAAATGTTACTTTCTGTTTGTTTCTGATTTTGATCAAAATAAATTTGAGTGAGTGAGCAAGTAATTGAAAGTAGTAGGTTAATGTTATCCTACTGACTCTTTCTTGAAAATTTTTAAGAGGAAGAATTACGTTACACCAGAGCAACCTATGGACGTTTGCTACATAAGAAGTATATTAAACTTCTCTTTGGGTCAGATTCCTCCATATGGAGGGGGAAAAAGGGTTTTCTGGCATTGCCAGCACCAGCATGCCCAGGGAGCAGTTTCACTTGAGATGCTGAAGAAGCAGATGTACCTACACATGCATGTGACACCAACCTGGGGAAGCCTCTGCAGAAGCCAAGCATTCTGGAGGACGTAGCTGCCTCAGGGCTTTGAGGAGGCTGCTTCATTTACCCCATGATGCTTTGCAAAGTACCCCTTTGAGTGCTTTGTACCACCCTCTTTGGTTTCACAATAGAAATAGAAACTTTTGAAATCATGGCAGAAGTTTTGAGTTACAGGGATACTGATGGTATCTTTGTTTATCTTTATAGTGTTATGCCCACTGATTGGTGAACAAATATTTTCCTGGTTGTGTACTGCAATAATTACATGATTAATATATATTTATTATCTTAAACCATGTTGATGAGCTGCTTGAGTTAGCCTTTTTTTTAACATTTAAAAGTGATGTAGAGCTGAGGGGAAGTACTTATGCACAGTCTCTTTAGGTTTTATTTATTTATTACAAGTGCTTTTATGCTGTGCCAATCAAAAAAGGAATCTAAGCAGCTTACAAAAGCTAAATGCAGTTATTAAGAGAGTCAGTGTGTTATAGCTGCTGGACTAGGAATGGGGAGACCCTGGTTCTAGTCCTCCCTTAGGCATAGAAGCCAGCTGAGTGACTTTGGGACAGTCATTCTCTCCCAGCCCTAGACTAGGAAGTTGAAAAACATTTATCTACCAATCCACACTGCACCAGCATGGTAGATTACGATCCATAACCTTCAGTAAAGAGGCCTTCATCCCGCAGTGATTGATTTGGTATAATAATAATAAGAACATAATAAATATTTTATTGTAGAAGAGGCTTTAACTCTGCTTCTAATAAAAGTGATAATCACACATCCAGGGTTTCTATTCAGTAGCCATTTTCTTTGGAATAACTGTTTGACTTTGAAAATGCTAGAGAATAAATCCCTTTGAGTAAAGTGCAACTTAAGTCTAAGTACACATTTATAGGACTGTGTTGTTACATTGTCAGAAATAACTAAGGGGTTCAGAGAAATCAAATTACTGATGGCAGAATGCTTTAAAATAGTTTTCCATCTGTGGAGGACATACGTTGATATATAGGCAGTAGGAAGGAGTAGTGCAGCACTGCAATTATTTTTCTTTTTCATGGTTTGGTCTGGTTTAGAGATTATAAGTTTCTATTGATTCCTTCATTACTATTGTTCAGTATAAAGAGCTGCCCCACTGAGCCGTCTCAAAGTGACCTGTGTGGCATCTTTGATGCACAAAAACCAATTTTATGTCATGAAGATTGACATTACCAAGATACTACTTATTTAATAGTTGAGGCCAGTCTATAAAACAAAGCAGTACTTGAGAAATGTCTTGCTCTGTTGATTTTATTTCCTAATTGATGCCCTACTTTTCTGCCAGTGAATGATATTTAGAGCTGCTAAGAATAATACAAAAATAGACTTTAATAGCCCTTTTATGAAGTTTTAATTGTATGTATTTAAAAGACAATTCATTAAAATATACAGATAAAGCATACAGTTTCCCTGATAGCAAACTGCCTTTTACTTTAAATCTTCACTTTAATAAAACTGTTACCAGTGTTGAGAAGGAGCCTATCTGACCATGGGAATATCAGCATGACAGAGAAAAATAAACATTACAATCTCCCTGGCATGGAAGGTGTTGGGTTGGTAAAACTAAATCTTTCATGCAAGTCTGTAAAAGTAGGGAGAATATTACTAGCCTGTATAACTTCTCATTTCTGCTTGCAAGCTTTTGAAAACTCCTCCACAAAGTACCTGAATTAGCAATCTAAATGCAAAAATATATGGTATATATTTTATTTGTAAAGGATTAAAACGATCTTGTAAATGCTGCAGGTACTATGAAATAACACTGACACTGCTTCACAAATTAGGTATATAGAAAGATATCTGTTAAATGTAAGCATTATGTCCAAGTTATAACAGAAAAGTTAATGATGCTTTTACTGGTAATCTTGCTTCCTTTTTACTAAGTCGCATGCTAATGCACAGGATACATTTGGATAAGCAATGTAATACTTTATGTGCTAGTAATTTTTGGATCTCTTTCAAACGCTCTGTTAAAGCTGTGTTAATTGAACAAGTGGAATACAGTTAGTCTTAAGTACCTTAAAACTGTAGGAATAAGTGCTTGAAGCATAATACCTATAGCAGGTAATTTATGTATTCCTTCAAATTTTTGGATCTCTTTCAAATGCTCTATTAAAGCTGTGTTAATTGAACAAGTGGAATATGGTTAGTTTTAAGTACCTTAAAACTGTAGGAATAAGTGCTTGAAGCAGAATACCTATATGAGGTAATTTATGTATTCCTTCAAAAAAAAATCCATATTCAGTATTGAGAATAATTGCAAACTTCATTTTATATACTTAGCATAATTGTTTTTAGTATAATTATAGAATCTAGAAGTGTACTTTAAAAAGTACAATTGTGGCTTCTAATGAAGGTGTAGAAAAGCATCTTGTTGCTGCAGCTTTGGCTCTTTCCAGGGGAAGACAACCTCATAGACCCTTGATATTGTTGGACTGTAATTTCCACCATCTTTGTTGGATATTGTGTTTGGAACCTTTGAGTTGCCTTCTCAACTCAAAGAGAAGCACATATGGAATTCTAAATGTTCCCTTTATCACCACGAATTGGGCATTGTAACAGGTTTAGGGTTTTAGCGGGAAAACATTTCAAATAAATAATTAATAAACTATAGTTAATCAGGTCTCCCATCTATGTGAGACTTGCTCACATACCACCAAAGTATGGTTTAATATTGCATCCAAGCACCATCCTTGTGTGTGAGAGGTCTCCAAAAGCATGACAGCAGGCTAAAAGTAGCCTCTTGTCCTTGAGAGTCTCTAAATCAGAACCAAAATCATGGATGGAATTTTGGCTATCTTGGGTTAAGGAATTGTTGTCCTTAGCTTACATAGAATGTGTGTGTGGCCTGTGCGGAAGTTTATTGCTTTCAGAGCAATCTCTTTTGGCTGAATGATGTGTATTTCCAAGCAAATATGAAATATAATTTTAAGCATGTTTACTGCAAAATAAATTAGTAAATTCAGTGAGATTTACTATCTGGGAGAATGGGAGAACCTTTAGTGTCTTCTGGTTAGGTCTTCAGTTCTAAAATGTTATCAGCAAAAAAAGTCTAGAAGAACAATGCCTTATTTTACTAACTATATTAAATTTGACTGTAGTAACAGAAGCTTGCAAATTGCAAGGCATCTTATTTATGTGAAGGAATTAATAACTTTTGATTATATAGCTGCTTCTTGCACAATTTAGGATCAGACTCAAGAGATTAGGGAAGACCCACAGATCAGCTAGATATGAGCTCACTAATATTCCTAAGGAATATGCAGTGGAGGTGAAGAATAGATTTAAGGGACTGGACTTAGTAGATAGGGTCCCGGAAGAACTCTGGACAGAAGTTGGCAGCATTGTTCAGGAGGCGGCAACAAAATACATCCCAAAGAAAGAGAAAACCAAGAAGGCAAAATGGCTGTCTGCTGAGACACTAGAAGTAGCCCAAGAAAGAAGGAAAGCAAAAGGCAACAGTGATAGGGGGAGATATGCCCAATTAAATGCAAAATTCCAGA